>NC_069500.1:9343908-9469582 GCF_027579735.1 Bombina bombina
GGACAGGGAGTCTTGCATCTTGCCTGGTATATTGTGTCATTTAGCTGGCATTCATGTGAGTAGAGGAACTGATTGGCAGATTTAATATGGTATATGATAAGTGGCATAAATGAGGGAAGGGAGTCATGTGGCAGAAAACTGTAATAAGTGGTTGTAAAAGGCCCTTAATCTTAATCAAATGTAGTGTATTACTGGCCCACAGTAAGTAGGAGCAGGGGGGCTCTCCATCTTGTCAAGTACAACTGGCATATAATAATAAAACATTTTATTCAACTATTATATATTTAACTCATGTAAAAGTCACATGGAAGTGTGTATGTGTGTGTATCTGAGTGTGTGTGTGCTTGTCTGTATATATTTGTGGATTAGCCAGCCTCTTAGTGTGTATTCCTGTGGGTGCTTGTGTATGTGTGAGTGATGATGTATGTGGCTTCTTGTCTGTGCTTTTTGGGTGCCTGTTTGTGTGCAAGTGGTGCCTGGTTTTGTGTATGTTGGTTCCTATGTGTATATGGTATCTGATGGTGCTTGCGTGTCTGTGCGTGTCTGTCTGTGTCTGTCTGTATGAGTCTTCTTGTATATCTGAGTGTATATTTCTGTGTGTGATTCTGTATGTGTCTGTTTCTGTGTGTGTCACTGTGTGTGTCTGTATGTGTTAGTGCCTCTGTATGTCCTAGTGTGTTTCTGTGTGTATGTGAATCTATGTTTGTGAGTGTGTTTCTATGTATGTGTGGGGGCCCTGATTAATGGTTTTGTAAGGGGCTGTAAAAGGATGTCAGTAGTATGCTAGGGCTATACTTTGATGTTAGTAAAAATAAATATATATATGTTTTTTTCCATTGAAATTCTGTTTTCTTTCATGTAATTAGCAAGAGTCCATGAGCTAGTGACGTATGGGATATACATTCCTACCAGGAGGGGCAAAGTTTCCCAAACCTTAAAATGCCTATAAATACACCCCTCACCACACCCACAATTCAGTTTTACAAACTTTGCCTCCGATGGAGGTGGTGAAGTAAGTTTGTGCTAGATTCTACGTTGATATGCGCTCCGCAGCAAGTTGGAGCCCGGTTTTCCTCTCAGCGTGCAGTGAATGTCAGAGGGATGTGAGGAGAGTATTGCCTATTTGAATGCAGTGATCTCCTTCTACGGGGTCTATTTCATAGGTTCTCTGTTATCGGTCGTAGAGATTCATCTCTTACCTCCCTTTTCAGATCGACGATATACTCTTATATATACCATTACCTCTGCTGATTCTCGTTTCAGTACTGGTTTGGCTTTCTACAAACATGTAGATGAGTGTCCTGGGGTAAGTAAATCTTATTTTCTGTGACACTCTAAGCTATGGTTGGGCACTTTGTTTATAAAGTTCTAAATATATGTATTCAAACATTTATTTGCCTTGACTCAGAATGTTCAACTTTCCTTATTTTTCAGACAGTCAGTTTCATATTTGGGATAATGCATTTGAATTAATCATTTTTTCTTACCTTCAAAATTTGACTCTTTTTCCCTGTGGGCTGTTAGGCTCGCGGGGGCAGAAAATGCTTCATTTTATTGCGTCATTCTTGGCGCAGACTTTTTTGGCGCAAAAAATTCTTTTCCGTTTCCGGCGTCATATGTGTCGCCGAAAGTTGCGTCATTTTTTGACGTTATTTTGCGTCAAAAATGTCGGCGTTCCGGATGTGGCGTCATTTTTGGCGCCAAAAGCATGTGGGCGTCTTATTTGGCGCTAAAAAATAAGGGCGTCGCTTTTGTCTCCACATTATTTAAGTCTTATTTTTTCATTGCTTCTGGTTGCTAGAAGCTTGTTCTTTGGCATTTTTTCCCATTCCTGAAACTGTCATTTAAGGAATTTGATCAATTTTGCTTTATATGTTGTTTTTTCTCTTACATATTGCAAGATGTCTCACGTTGCATCTGAGTCAGAAGATACTACAGGAAAATCGCTGTCTAGTGCTGGAGCTACCAAGCTAAGTGTATCTGCTATATTTTTTGGTATCTGTTTCTCCAGCTGTTGTTTGTATTGCATGTCATGACAAACTTATTAATGCAGATAAAATTTCCTTTAGTACTGTTACATTACCTGTTGCTGTTCCGTCAACATCTAATTTTCAGAGTGTTCCTGATAAACATAAGATATTTTATTTTTTAAATCCATTAAGAAGGCTATGTCTGTTATTTCTCCTTCTAGTTTACATAAAAGTCTTTTAAAACTTCTCTTTTTTCAGATGAATTTTTAAATGAACATCATCATTCTGATACTGATAATGGTTCTTCTGGTTCAGAGGTTTCTGTCTCAGAGGTTGATGCTGATAAATCTTTGTATTTGTTAAAGATGGAATTTATTCGTTCTTTATTTAAAGAAGTATTAATTGCATTAGAAATAGAGGATTCTGGTCCTCTTGATACTAAATGTAAACGTTTAAATAAGGTTTTTAAATCTCCTGTAGTTATTCCAGAAGTGTTTTATCTCCCTGATGCTATTTCTGAAGTAATTTCCAGGGAATGGAATAATTTGGGTAATTCTTTTACTCCTTCTAAACGTTTAAGCAATTATATCCTGTGCCATCTGACAGATTAGAGTTTTTTTGGGGACAAAATCCCTAAGGTTATGGGGCTGTCTCTACTCCTGCTAAATGTGCTACTATTCCTACGGCAGATAGTACTTCATTTAAGGATCCTTTAGATAGGAAAATTGAATCCTTTCTAAGAAAAGCTTACTTATGTTCAGGTAATCTTCTTAGACCTGCTATATTTTTAGCGGATGTTGCTGCAGCCTCAACTTTTTGGTTAGAAGCTTTAGCGCAACAAGTAACAGATCATAATTTTATAGCATTATTATTATTCTATAACATGCTAATAATTTTTTTGGTGATACCATCTTTTGATATCATTAGAGTTGATGTCAGGTATATGTCTCTAGCTATTTTAGCTAGAAAAGCTTTATGGATTAAACTTGGAATGCTGATATGTCTTCTAAGTCACCTTTGCTTTCCCTTTCTTTCCAGGGTAATAAATTATTATCTCAACTGTTTCTGGAAGGAAGGGAACTTTTTTACCAAAGGATAAAAAATCTAAGGTAAATTTAGGTCTAATAATCATTTTCGTTCCTTTCCTCATGATAAGGAACAAAAGCCTGATCCTTCATCCTCAGGAAAGGTATCAGTTTGGAAACTATTTCCAGTTTGGAGTATATCCAAGCCTTATAGAAAACCTATAGCCAGCTCCTAAGTACCCATGAAGGTGCGGACCTTATTCCAGCTCAGCTGGTATGGGGCAGATTACGTGTTCTTCAAAGTTATTTGGATCAATTCCGTTCTCAATCTCTGGTTTCAGAACATTGTTTCAGAAAGGTACAGAATTGGCTTCAGTTAAGGCCTCCTGCTAAGAGATTTTTTTTCTTTCCCGTGTCCCAGTTAACACAGCAAAGGCTCAGCATTTCTGAAATCTGTTTCAGATCTAGAGTTGGCTGGAGTAATTATGCCAGTTCCAGTTCTGGAACAGGGGCTGGGGTTTTATTTTATCTCTTCATTATACCAAAGAAGGTCAATTCCTTCAGACCAGTTCCGGATCTATCAATATTGAATCGTTATGTAAAGATACCAACATTCAAGATGGTTACTGTAGGACTATCCTGCCTTTTGTTTAGCAAGGGCATTATTTGTCTACAATAGATTTACAGGATGTGTATCTGCATATTCCGATTCATCCAGATCACTTTTAGTGTCTGAGATTCTCTTTTAGACAAGCATTACCAGTTTTGTGGCTCTACCGTTTGGCCTAGCCTCAGTTCCAAGAATTTTTTTGGTTCTCGGTGCCCTTTTTTCTGTAATCAGAGAACAGGGTTTTGGTATTTCCTTATTGGACGATATCTGGGTACTTGCTCAGTCTTCTCATTTTCAAAGAATCTCATACGAATCGACTTGTGTTGTTTCTTCAAGTTCATGGTTGGAGGATCAATTTACCAATCAGTTCATTGATTCCTCAGACAAGGGTAACCTTTTTAGGTTTCTAGATAGATTCAGTGTCTATGACTCTGTCCTTGTCAGACAAGAGAAGTTTAACATTGATATCAGCTTGTCAAAACCTTCAGTCACAATCATTCCCTTTGGTAGCCTTATGCATGGAAATTTTAGGTCTTAGGACTGCCACATCAGATGCGATCTCCTTTGCTCATTTTCACATGCGACCTCTTCAGCTCTGTATGCTGAACCAATGGTGCAGGGATTACTCAAAGATATCTCAATTAATATCTTTAAACCGATTATACGACACTCTCTGACTTGGTGGACAGATCACCATCGTTTAGTTCAGGGGGCTTCTTGTTCTTCCGACCTGGACTATAATCTCAACAGATACAAGTCTTACAGGTTGGGGAGCTGTGTGTGGGTATCTGACGGCACAAGGGGTTTGGGAATCTCAGGAGGTGAGATTTCCGATCAATATTTTGGAACTCCGTGCAATTTTCAGAGCTCTTCAGTCTTGGCCTCTTCTGAAGAGAGAGTTGTTCATTTGTTTTCGGATAAACAATGTCACAACTGTGGCATACATCAATCATCAAGGAGGGACTCACAGTCCTCTGGCTATGAAAGAAGTATCTCGAATTTTGGTTTGGGCGGAATCCAGCTCCTGTCTAATCTCTGCGGTTCATATCCCAGGTATGGACAATTGGAAAGCGGATTATCTCAGTCGCCAAACGTTGCACCTGGGCGAATGGTCTTCACCCAGAGGTATTTCCTCAGATTGTTCAAATGTGGGAACTTCCAGAAATAGATCTGATGGCTTCTCATCTAAACAAGAAAACTTCCCTGGTATCTGTCCGGATCCCGGGATCCTCGGGCGGAGGCAGTGGATGCATTATCTCTTCCTTACAAGTGTCATCCTGCCTATATCTTTCTGCCTCTAGTTCTTCTTCCAAGGGTATTCTCCAATGTTCTAAAGGAATGCTCGTTTGTCCTGCTGGTAGCTCCAGCATGGCCTCACAGGTTTTGGTATGCGGATCTTGTCCGGATGGCCTCTTGCCGGCTGTGGACTCTTCCGTTAAGACCAGTCTTTCTGTCTCAAGGTTCTTTTTTCCATCAGGATCTCAAAACCTTAGTTTTAAGGTGTGGAGTTTGAACGCTTGATTGTTGGTCAAAGAGGTTTCTCTGACTCTGTGATTGATACTATGTGACAGGCTCGTAAATCTGTATCTAGAGAGATATATTATAGAGTCTGGAAGACTTATATTTCTTCAGGATGGTTTAGATAAAGGTTTGTCCGCAAGTTTCTTGTAAGACAAATCTCTGCTCTTTCTGTTCTTTTTCACAGAAGGATTGCTAATCTTCCTGATATTCATTGTTTTGTACAACCTTTGGTTCATATAAAACTTGTCATTAAGTCAATTTCTCCTCCTTGGAGTTTGAATTTGGTTCTGGGGGCTCTTCAAGCTCCTCCTTTTGAACCCATGCATTCTTTGGTCGTTATATAACTTTCTTGGAAAGTTTTGTTTCTTTTGGCCATCTCTTCTGCCAGAAGAGTCTCTGAATTATCTACTATTTTTTGTGAGTCTCCTTTTCTGATTTTGCATCAGGATAAGGCGGTGCTGCGAACTTCTTTTGAATTTTTTACCTAAGGTTGTGAATTCTTACAACATTAGTAGAGAAATTGTGGTTCCTTCATTATGTCCTAATCCTATGAATTCTAAGGAGAAATCATTGCATTCTTTGGATGCTGTTAGAGCTTTGTAATATTATGTTGAAGCTACTAAGTCTTTCCGAAAGACTTCTAGTCTATTTGTCATCTTTTCTGGTTCTAGAAAAGACCAGAAAGCTTCTGCCATTTCTTTGGCATCTTGGTTGAAATCTTTATTTCATCATGCCTATGTTGAGTCGGGTAACACTCCGCCTCAAAGGATTACAGCTCATTCTACTAGGTCAGTTTCTACTTCCTGGGCGTTTAAGAATGAAGCTTCGGTTGATCAGATTTGCAAAACAGCAACTTGGTCCTCTTTGCATACTTTTACTAAATTCTCCCATTTTGATGTGTTTTCTTCTTCTGAAGCAGTTTTTGGTAGAAACGTACTTCAGGCAGTGGTTTCAGTTTGAATCTTCTGCTTATGTTTTTTCATTAAATTTTATTCTGGGTGTGGATTATTTTCAGCAGGAATTGGCTGTCTTTATTTTATCCCTCCCTCTCTAGTGACTCTTGTGTGGAAAGATCCACATCTTGGGTAATCATTATCCCATACGTCACTAGCTCATGGACTCTTGCTAATTACATGAAAGAAAACATAATTTATGTAAGAACTTACCTGATAAATTCATTTCTTTCATATTAGCAAGAGTCCATGAGGCCCGCCCTTTTTTGTGGTGGTTTTGATTTTTTTGTATAAAGCACAATTCTTCCAATTCCTTATTTTATATGCTTTCGCACTTTTTTCTTATCACCCCACTTCTTGGCTATTCGTTAAACTGAATTGTGGGTGTGGTGAGGGGTGTATTTATAGGCATTTTAAGGTTTGGGAAACTTTGCCCCTCCTGGTAGGAATGTATATCCCATACGTCACTAGCTCATGGACTCTTGCTAATATGAAAGAAATGAATTTATCAGGTAAGTTCTTACATAAATTATGTTTTTATAGCCTTATTTCTATCATTTCTTAGGTGCTTTACTTCCCTTGTATTTTAACTATTAGATATAGAATCATAGTGGGCAGGGTTTTAGTACTTGGGCCACTGAATTGTACTCGCCCCCTGGTTCCAAAATTGCCAGTCATTCCCTGCATTTTTATGCATTAGTTGCATTAGGGAGTTTCTGGTTTTAACATGTGGTCAGATTGTTTGGAAGCCTTGTTTGTCTGCTTGCAAGTATTTCATCCTGCCTGGGTCAGAATTCAGTCTACACCAAAATCGCTATTATTTAAAAAGATAGATAACGCCTTTATTACCCATTCCCCAGCTTTGCACAATTAACATTGTTATATTAATATACTTTATAACCGTTTATCCTCTAAATTTCTGACTGTTTAAGCCACTACAGACAGCCTCTTATCACATGCTTTTTTATTAGCTTTTTTACAACAAGAGACTGCTAATTTATGTGTCATATAGATAACATTGTGCTCTCTCCTGTGGGGTTGTGCAGGACACAGCACTAACTGGCTAAAATGCAAGTCAATAGATAATAAATAAATAGCCCTGAGATAAGGGGACTGTCTACAGAGGCTTAAATACAAGATATTAGATACTATTCTAATCGTCATTGTGTAACCGGCCAATTTAATCGTAAATTTAAGTTACCTCTATTAGGTTCATATATGTGCTTCTCAGGCCTATCATAGCCACTGCCTCACTAGCCTCTGAGCTCACTGCACGTCACTGACATATACACTACATATATACACAGACACATACACATTCACACATACAGACACATATATACACATTCACACATGCATTCACACATACACACACATACATATACATATATACAGACACGTACACATTCAAACATACAGACACATATATACACATATATACACACACATATATACACACTCACACATGCATTCACACATACACACACATACATATACATATATACACAGACGCATACACATTCACACATACAGACACATATATACACATATATATACACACACACATTCACACATATATATACACACTCAAACATGCATTCACACATACACACATACATATACATATATACAGACACATACACATTCACACGTTCAGACACATATATACACATATATACACACACATACACACACATATATACACACTCACACATGCATTCACACATACACACACATACATATACATATATACACAGACACATACACATTCACACATACAGACACATATATACACATTCACACATGCATTCACACATACACACACATACATATACATATATACAGACACATACACATTCAAACATACAGACACATATATACACATATATACACACACATATATACACACTCACACATGCATTCACACATACACACACATACATATACATATATACACAGACGCATACACATTCACACATACAGACACATATATACACACACATACATACACACTCACACATACATACACATACAGACACATATATACACACTCACACATGCATTCACACATACAGACACATATATACACACTCACACATGCATTCACACATACAGACACAGATATACACACTCACACATGCATTCACACATACAGACACATATATACACACTCACACATGCATTCACACATACAGACACATATATACACACTCGCACACATACATATACATATATACACAGACACATACACATTCACACATACAGACACATATATACACACACACATACATACATACACACACATTTACACATACATACACATACAGACACATATATAAACATATATACACACACACATACATACATACACACACACATATACACACTCACACATGCATTCACACATACACACACATATATACACACACATATACACACTCACACATGCATTTACACATACATACACATACAGACACATATATACACATTCATACATCCAGACACATATATACACATATATACACATACACACACATTCGCACATACAGACACATATACTGTATATACACATATACTGTATATACACACATACAGACACACACACATATATATATATATATATATATATATATATATATATATATATATATATACACATATACATACAGACACATATATACACATATATACACACACACATACAGACACATATACTGTATATACACACATACATACACACACATACAGACACACATATATATACACACATACAGACATATATATACAAATATACACACACATACAGACACATATATACACACACATACACACACAGACACATGTATACACACACATACAGACACATATACTGTATATACATACATACACACACATACAGACACACATATATATATACACACATACAGACATATATATATACACATATACACACATATACAGACACATATATACACACACATACACACACAGACACATGTATACGCACAGATACAGACACAAATATAAACAAACACATATATACACATATATACTAGAAGTGTTTATCAGACTGCTCTGTTCCAAAAGGCAGTAGATACAATCAGATATCTGTGGTGCTACCAAAAGCTTAACAACAACCATTTATGTCTGATATAACTCTATACTAAAAGTAATATAATGAAGGAATTGATAAGTAATTTAATATAATGACATATACTTAAAATCCAATAATAAGTGTACACCAAAATATAAATAAATCGATCACAATTAAAAAACAGATGAAAAATCACAGCGAATACATCATAAATAAATCACACGTTAAAAAAAAATAATTCATACAGTGCATACAAAAAATAATTCATACAGTGCATACAAAAAATAATTCATACAGTGCATACAAAAAAATAATTCATACAGTGCATACAAAAAATAATTCATACAGTGCATACAAAAAAATAATTCATACAGTGCATACAAAAAATAATTCATACAGTGCATACAAAAAATAATTCATACAGTGCATACAAAAAATAATTCATACAGTGCATACAAAAAAATAATTCATACAGTGCATACAAAAAAATAATTCATACAGTGCATACAAAACGATATAAAATACACAGTGATAAGAATGAATGAATGATAAGACTCAGCTACTATGAGTTAAAAAAACTCAGGGAGAGTGTAGCAAACATTTGGGGCGCGATCCGATATCGATCGCAGTTTGCGGCGCAAGCGAGGGAACCGGCGTCGCCCGCAGTTTCAGCTCGCAACTCGAGCCATCCCATATAGGTCGCCGACAGATGCTAACGTGCCGTAAGTCTCACAAACCAGCGATGTCCAGAAATCTGCGTAAGTACAAATTTCTGGCGTCGCCAGTGACTTGCGCCACGTTAGAATCTGCCGGCGCCTATAAAACCTGACTAAAGTCTAAAACACCCGCACTGTCTAACACGCCTCCCTAACATAGCCCGCACTGTCTAACATGCCTCCCTAACATAGCCCGCACTGTCTAACCCTCTATCCGCTATCCCCCCTCACTATCCTAACAATAAAAAAGCTATTAACCCCTAAACCGCCGCTCCTTTACCCCGCCGCAACCTAATAAAGTTATTAACCCCTAAACCGCCGCTCCCGTACCCCGCCGCCAGCTATATTATATCTATAACCCCCTAAAGTGAGCCCTTAACACCGCCGCCATCTCTATTAAAATGATTAACCCCTAATTTAATCTACCTACCCTGCCGCCAGCTATATTATCTATATTAACCCTAAGTATATTATAGTTAATATAGGTATTACATTATATATATTAACTATATTAACCCTAATTATATTAGGGTTAATATAGTTACTATAGTATTTATATTAACTATATTAACTCTATCTAACCCTAACTAAATTTATATTAAATTAATCTAATTCATTTATAAACTAAAATATTCCTATTTAAATCTAAATACTTACCTATAAAATAAACCATAAGATAGCTACAATATAATTAATAATTACATTGTAGCTATGTTAGGGTTAATATTTATTTTACAGGTAAATTGTTAATTATTTTAACTAGGTATAATAGATATTAAATAGTTATTAACTATTTAATATCTACCTGGTTAAAATAATTACCCAATTACCTGTAAAATAAATCCTAACCTAAGTTACAAATACACCTACACTATCAATAAATTTAATAAACTACTAACATCTATCTAAAAATACAATTAAATTAACTAAACTAAATTACAAAAAAAAACAAACACTAAATTACAAAAAATAAAAAAAAGATTACAAGATATTTAAGCTAATTACACCTATTCTAAGCCCCCTAATAAAATAATAAACCCCCAAAATAAAAAAAATTCCCTGCCCTATTCTAAATTCAACAAATTTCAAAGCTCTTTACCTTACCAGCCCATAAAAGGGCCTTTTGTGGGGCATGCCCCAAAGAATTCAGCTCTTTTGCATGCAAGAAATACAATACCCCCCCCCCCCATTACAACCCACCACCCACATACCCCTATTCTAAACCCACCCAAACCCCCCTTAAAAAAGCCTAACACTACCCCCCTGAAGATCTCCCTACCTTGTCTTCACCACACCGGGCCGAACTCCTGATCCGATCCGGGCGATGTCTTCCTCCAAGCGGCAAAGAAGAATTCTTCCTCCGGCGATGTCTTCCTCCAAGCGGCAAAGAAGAATTCTTCCTCCGGCGACGTCTTCCTCCAAGCGGCAGCAAAGTCTTCATTCTTCCGGCGGCATCTTCAATCTTCTTTCTTCGCTCCGCCGCCGCGGAGCATCCATCCCGGCCGACTGCTGAACTTGGAATGATGTACCTTTAAATGACGTCATCCAAGATGGCGTCCGCCGAATTCCGATTGGCTGATAGGATTCTATCAGCCAATCGGAATTAAGTTAAAAAAATCTGATTGGCTGATTGAATCAGCCAATCAGATTCAAGTTCAATCAAGTTCTGATCGGAACAGCCAATAGAATGCGAGCTCAATCTGATTGGCTGATTGGATCAGCCAATCGGATTGAACTTGAATCTGATTGGCTGATTCAATCAGCCAATCAGATTTTTTTAACTTAATTCCGATTGGCTGATAGAATCCTATCAGCCAATCGGAATTCGGCGGACGCCATCTTGGATGACGTCATTTAAAGGTACATCATTCCAAGTTCAGCAGTCGGCCGGGATGGATGCTCCGCGGCGGCGGAGCGAAGAAAGAAGATTGAAGATGCCGCCGGAAGAATGAAGACTTTGCTGCCGCTTGGAGGAAGACGTCGCCGGAGGAAGAATTCTTCTTTGCCGCTTGGAGGAAGACATCGCCGGAGGAAGAATTCTTCTTTGCCGCTTGGAGGAAGACATCGCCCGGATCGGATCAGGAGTTCGGCCGGGTGTGGTGAAGACAAGGTAGGGAGATCTTCAGGGGGGTAGTGTTAGGCTTTTTTAAGGGGGGTTTGGGTGGGTTTAGAATAGGGGTATGTGGGTGGTGGGTTGTAATGGGGGGGGGGGGGTATTGTATTTCTTGTATGCAAAAGAGCTGAATTCTTTGGGGCATGCCCCACAAAAGGCCCTTTTAAGGGCTGGTAAGGTAAAGAGCTTTGAAATTTGTTGAATTTAGAATAGGGCAGGGAATTTTTTTTATTTTGGGGGTTTATTATTTTATTAGGGGGCTTAGAATAGGTGTAATTAGCTTAAATATCTTGTAATCTTTTTTTTATTTTTTGTAATTTAGTGTTTGTTTTTTTTTGTAATTTAGTTTAGTTAATTTAATTGTATTTTTAGATAGATGTTAGTAGTTTATTAAATTTATTGATAGTGTAGGTGTATTTGTAACTTAGGTTAGGATTTATTTTACAGGTAATTGGGTAATTATTTTAACCAGGTAGATATTAAATAGTTAATAACTATTTAATATCTATTATACCTAGTTAAAATAATTAACAATTTACCTGTAAAATAAATATTAACCCTAACATAGCTACAATGTAATTATTAATTATATTGTAGCTATCTTATGGTTTATTTTATAGGTAAGTATTTAGATTTAAATAGGAATATTTTAGTTTATAAATGAATTAGATTAATTTAATATAAATTTAGTTAGGGTTAGATAGAGTTAATATAGTTAATATAAATACTATAGTAACTATATTAACTATATTAACCCTAATATAATTAGGGTTAATATAGTTAATATATATAATGTAATACCTATATTAACTATAATATACTTAGGGTTAATATAGATAATATAGCTGGCGGCGGGGTAGGTAGATTAAATTAGGGGTTAATCATTTTAATAGAGATGGCGGCGGTGTAAGGGGCTTACATTAGGGGTTAATCATTTTTATATAGGTGGCGGCGGTGTAAGGGGTCAGATTAGGGGATAGATAAGGTAGATGGCGGCGGTTTTAGAGGCTCACAGTAGGGGGTTAGTTTATGTAGATGGCGGCGGGGTCCGGGAGCGGCGGTTTAGGGGGTAATAACTTTATTAGGGATTTCGGGGGGGGGGATCGCGGTTGACAGGGAGATAGACATTGCGCATGCGTTAGGTGTTAGGTTTATTTTAGCAGATCGCGGTTGACAGGGAGATAGACATTGCGCATGCGTTAGGTGTTAGGTTTATTTTCTAGTTAGTTTAGGGAGTTACGGGGCTCCAATAGTCAGCGTAAGGCTTCTTACGGCTGCTTTTTGTGGCGAGGTGAAAATGGAGTAAGTTTTCTCCATTTTCGCCACGTAAGTCCTTACGCTGCATATTGGATACCAAACTGCGCGGGTTTGGTATACCTGCCTATGGCCCAAAAAACTGCGGGCGACGGCAGAAATATACGGGCGTAACTTCTAGGTTACGCCGTATATGTGATACCAAATCCGCGCAAATATTGGCGTCGCCGGCTTTTGCGGGCGACGCTTTATATCGGATCGACCCCTAGGTCTCTAAAAGAGATGCGTCCAAAAACAATCCAGATCGGAGAATATAGTCCTAAACAAGTGTAGCAGGACAAGGGAATATATCCTAGAAACAAAGAACAGACAAGAGAACACTTGTCACCAGCGGAAGAAAGTTCAAACAACAGGTGTCTAATTTTACTTACACCAGAAGATGTTTGAAGTTGCTCCTCTATCCGGATGTGGCATGAAATGAGCGTCCCTCACTCAGGTGCTTGTATCACGCTGTTCCTTTCTAAATGCTGCAGCCAGCAGTATCAGCTGTTCAGCTTGGTCTCTGTACTCCGGACTTTGACTATGGATCCTCAGAGGGATCAAATAAAAGAACAACGCGTTTCGGCTTTTTGCAGCCTTTGTCAAGCTTTTACCTGCCATTGTTAATTGGTGCTTTATATAGGGGTGAGCAGATTCTGATTTAAAGGGCCAAATTGGCAATGTGGTATATCACTAGTATAGCTTCTATTCTTTATTTCATTTAATGATGCATTTCAGTTGTTTTATTTTATAAAGCAACGATAAAAAAAAATGTTGTTGCTACCCGTAAATAATTCACTTAAAAATGGAGGCTCATAATCTTCCTGAAACCATTATAGTAATATTTATAAATTAGAACAGTAATAAGAGTTCACAACGATCTCCATCAGTATTAAAATGTCAAACCCTCACTGGAGTAAACCTTAGCGACATATTATTACAACATAAATGAATGTTTTTTTACCTTTGTTCTGTTATTGTTATCTTTTTCTTTCTGGACATGACCTTTTTAACAAACTCTAATTGTATACAGAAAATCTAGAGACAATTTAAAGTTTATTAATTTATTAGATTAGTGTGGTTTGTTAGTTTACTTCTGAGGGGCCTTTATGTTATAAATCATACATCCATATAGCAATTAATTTTGATCCATAAGAGATGTATAAAATATAAATTCAAACTCAAATATTGTACAATTATTAATTTATATTTTATTATGATGTATTTTTAATGTACTTTTAAAATATATATTGGACTCCTTGTTTTAAATTTACTCTGAAAGGAAACAGCCTATCTCAAGTTCTTGATTCAATCCTTTAGGTGCTAGTGTCTTCATTTCAAAGATCCACTTAGTAGGTTATTGTGAATATTTATACCTCTCCAGTTTTTTTTAATTTTTGCTATACCCGTATGTTATGGTATAACCCGGATATCAAGGGTTAATACCGGATGAAAGATGCCCTGAATACGGGATCAGCAACACACAAACCCAGTTAATTCCCCCCAAACACAAGACCAAGCTCCATCTTGAGGGTAAAACAGAATGTGTTTTATTGAGGGCTATATGCCCAGTATTTATGCAGGTCTCCCACCTGGTTGACACTCCCTAGGTGGGGGATTGGAAGAGTATAGTACATTAGATAAAGGGAAGACTCCCTTTTACAGGATACAATAGAATTACATTACTTAACCAAATAAACAATTAAACACAAGAAAACAAGGGAGTCCTTCTTGAAACCTGGCAGTCTAATTAAACAATGTGAACGCTTATCACTTAAACTTAATTACAGTAAACAATAGCTGATGCCAGGAAACCTGTCAGAAAATAGTTTCTCAAAGCTAAACAAAGTTAACCCTTCCAGTACTGACAGAGGGGTCTGTCACACGGCTCCCTCCTGGTGGGACACTCCAGCAGACCTGGCTTGACCCTTTGGCGGGTCAACTTGGGGATGACCAGACTAGGAGGTGGTAGAAATGTCAGTTTGCCAGGACAATCCATCGGCATTTCCATTATGAGAGAGAATTCCTGTCCGTATAAATAAGGGTTCAACTTCTTCAGTGCCCAGACCAGGGCTAAACAATCCTTCAAGTTTTTGTTTTCAGAGTTGCTTCTTTCCAGTTGGAGACAAATCTCATCGGCTTCTTTACAAATTTTTTGTACCTGCTCTTTATAGGTATCCACAAGCCTTTCATACTGACGTAAGTTGCCCTTGAGTTGCTGCACCTCACTATGAGCCAGTGTCAGCTTTTTTTCCAGTGTCGCTAAATTTGTCTTTACTGTTTCATGTTCCACTCTGAAGCTGGTGTTTTCTGCTGTCTGTTGGTGCAGCTTGTCTAGCAGAGATTCCCGTTCTAAACGCGCTTTTTCCTCTCCTCTTCTCTCCCGCTAGGTGATTGTTTAACATGACCATTTCATCCTCTACTTGACTCTTCTCCTTCATCACCGCGTTGTAAAGGGACTTCCACGTATCAATAGCGGATAGAGATTTACTGAGCTCAGTGTCCTGGGGCTTAGCAGCAGGTGGGTCAGTCTCGGTGGCACGGATCTGGGCATGGGTAGTCACAGGGTTAACATCGGCGGGACCCATGGGAGCGTAGGCAGAAACAAGGGGGGCCAAGTCATTTCCAAGGAGAACATCAGCTGGTAAGTCCATCATGACTCCCACATTCACATGTCTAGAGCCCACTCCCCAATCCAAATGTACCCGGACAACAGGTAGGCAGAACACAGCGCCCCCTGCTACACTCACAGCCACAGTGTCTCTGGTGTGCTGGTTCTCAGACACCAAGTTCTTTTGGAGCAAGGTCATGGTAGCACCAGTATACCGTAGACCACTGACCTCCTTCCCATTCACTTTAACCAGTTGCCGGTGCTGTTGCCGGTTATCCCGGTGGGCAGCTTGCATGGGGTCTGCTTCATGTAGGATGCCCCAGCATTATTCCTCCTCTATGCAGTGGGCAGCAGGCTGAGGGTTACATGGGTTTCCGCAGGCGGGTCTCCTCCAGGACTGTGCTTGGTTCGCTGTGTTTAGGGGACACTCTGGTCTTTTGTGCCCTAGTTGCTTACATCCAAAGCACCGAATAGTCTGTGAGTAGTCCCGTGAGTTGAACCGGGCTGTCTGAGGATAGTTTGTGGCTGAAGGTGGTGTTGTAGAGCGGTGCGCCAGGGGTTGGTAACCAGTATCTGCTGGGGTGACTGTGGGTCGGTACTCCACCCTGGCAGGGGTCTTAGTGGTAGCGGTATCCAGTTTGCGGGCATCCGTAAAATCATCTGCCAGGCGACCAGCTTCATGCAGTGTGGAGGGTTTACAGTCCCGAACCCACTCTCTAACTCCTGCGGATAACTTGTCGAAGTAATGTTCCAACAGGAATAGCTGCAGCACCTCTTCCCCAGATACGGCTTGGCACCCTGCCATTCAGTGAGCTGCTGTGTGGTGCACCCTACATGCCCACTCAACGTAGGAATCTCCAGCTAGTTTAACAGTGTCTCTGAACTGCCTCCTGTATGCCTCCGGTGTAACCGCATACCTGGAGAGCAGCGCCTCTTTTACAGCATTATAATCCCCGATTTCCTCATCCAGAATGGCCCGAAAAGCCTCGTTGGCCCGGCCGGATAATTTTCTGGATAATATCGTGACCCAGTCCTCTGCGGGTACCTTGTGTAGGGCACATTGCGTCTCAAAATCCGCAAGGTACCCATCAATCTCTCCTTCTGTTTCCAGGAAGTTTTTAAAAGCTGCAAAATGTACCTTTCTCTTTTCCACTGGGGTTGCTGTGACTTGGGCTGCTGCAGCGCCGCTTTGGTGAAGTAGATTGGCCTCCACGGCTGCTATGACCCGGTCGATAATTTTGGCAGACCGGTTGGGGCCATAATGTGCCAGTCTTATTTTAACCGCCCGGTCAAAGCTTGCTTCTTTGGGGGTTCTGTCTGATATGCTGGACTCATTGGTTCCTTCAGGCCCTGGTACTCCGTCCATCTCGGTCAGTATTGCAATAATCTCCCTCTTCCTGAGGTTACTGGCTTGTCGGCCCAGTTGTTCTAGCAGGTCTTTTAGGGTAGCTCTTCTTGGCGATGAGGTTCATCCCGTCGCTTGCCATCAATTGTTATGGTATAACCCGGATATCAAGGGTTAATACCTGATGAAAGATGCCTTGAATACAGGATTAGCAACACCTGAACCCAGTTAATTCCCCCCAAACACGAGACCAAGCTCCATCTTGAGGGTAAAACAGAATGTGTTTTATTGAGGGCTATAGGCCCAGTATTTATGCAGGTCTCCCACCTGGTTGACACTCCCAGGGTGGGGGATTGGAAGAGTATAGTACATTAGATAGAGGGAAGACGCCCTTTTACAGGACACAATAGAATTACATTACTTAACCAAATAAACAATTAAAAAACTGGGGAGTCCTTCTTGACACCTGGCAGTCTGATTAAACAATGTGAACGCTTATCACTTAAACTTAATTACAGTAAACAATAGCTGATGCCAGGAAACCTGTTTTCAGAAAATAGTTTCTCAAAGCTGAACAAAGTTAACCCTTCCAGTACTGACAGAGGGGTCTGTCACACCGTATATCTTAGATATTTCTTACTTGCATTATTGCAGCTAAGAAAATGTTTGGGTATTGGGAGATCCTTTTTTCTCTCTTGATCATAGTTCTCTATAGAAAGGATATGCTCCCTAATTCTGTCCCTTAAGGGTCTTTCCGATTCACCAATATATTGTAGGCCACACTTATATTCTAAAAGATAGACCACATTTTTATCGCAACATCTTATTTGTTTCTTTATCTCATACTTTTTCCCTGTTACGTTAGATTTTATTATTATTATTTTTTCTCTGCGTGTTTACATGCCTTACATGTAAGGCCTGGTACAAAGCCTTTAATAGCCTTCCCCATAAGATCCTGATCTTTATTTATTTTCTTTTTTATTTCAGTAGGTGCCAAAATTGATTTTATGTTTTGGGATCGTTTATATACTATACTAGGATACTTAGGTAGATATTAACCTATTCATCACTTTTGAGGATTGCCCAATGTTTTCTGATGTTTTTTTCTATTATATAGCTGTTCTGACTATACTTGGTGATGAATGGGATAAATAATTTATTATCATCTCTATTATTACTTTTTGTAACCCTTTTTGTCATCAGAACTTTTCTATCTCTTGTCCTCACTTCATCTTTAATGGCTTCAATTTTTATTTCATCATAACCCCTTGCTACAAATTTTTCTTTTAGAATGTCTGCTGTCCATGTTATTACTACAATTTTTCCTAGTCCGTAAGAGCTGCCCCTTCGGTATATTTTCTTTCCACTTTCGGTGGTGGCAGCTAGTTTGATGTATATAGTTATTTGTATCAACAATTTTAAAATGCGTTTTGGTATTGATGATATTATTTGTTATATAAATTTTGAATTCTAAGAAGTTGATTTTTTGTTTACTTACTTCACTGGTGAATTTCAAATGTATCTCATTATTATTCATCGCAGATAAGACATTTTTTAATTAATTCTTTGTTCTCTTCCAAATTAATATGATATCATCCATATAGCGCTTATAGAGGACCAGATTTGCCGTAAGTATGCTATTCCCTAGGAAGTCTCTCTCCCATAACCCCATAAAGAAGTTTGCAGAACTTGGAGCAAATCTGGTCCCCATAGCAGTACCACATTTTTGCAAATAAAATTGCTTGCTGTACGAAAAATAGTTATGGGATAATATAAAATGTATACATTCTAAGATGAAAGATTTATGTAGAGGTTTTAAGGTGTCGTCTTTATCTAGAAAGAATTGTGATGCTTTTAGCCCATCCTTATGGGAGATACAGGTATATAACAAAGTCACATCACATGTGGCAAACCAGTAATTTTCCTCCCAAGTGATGTTTTCCAATAATTTTAAGACCTCAGTGTAATCTTTTAAAAAAGAGGGCAGATCCCTCACATATTTCTGCAAGAAAATGTCTATATACTCAGAGACATTAGAGGTTATTGAATTAATCCCTGATATTATCGGTCTCCCTGGTGGGGAGACCAGGGATTTGTGAATCTTCGGTAGGCAATATATTAGGGGGATTTTTTTATTTTCTAGAGATACATATTTTCTCTCTTTCTTATTCAATATTCCTTCTTCACTAGCTTTGTCTAGAAGGAGCCTCTATTTTGTATTAAACTGTAGTGTAGGATTATTGGTGATCTTACAATAGGTATCTGGATCCCCTTGTAGCAAGGGGTTATTATGAAACAAAAATTGTAGCTATTAAAGATGAACTGAGGACAAGAGATAGAAAATATCTGATGATAAAAAGGGTTACAAAAAGTAATAATAGAAATGATAATAAATTATTTATCCCATTCATCACCAAGTATAGTCAGAACAGCTATATAATAGAAAAAATCATCAAAAAACATTGGGCAATCCTCAAAAGTGATGATAGAATAGGTGAATGTCTACCTAAGTATCCTAGTATAGTATAAAAAAATCCCAAAACATATAATCAATTTTGACACCTACTGAAATAAAAAAGAAAATAAATAAAGATCAGGATCTTATGGGGAAGGCTATTAAAGGTTTTTTTCCATGCCTTACATGAAAGGGATGTAAACATGCAGAGAAAAGAAAAGAGATAAAATCTAACGTAACAGGGAAAAATATAAAATAATAAATAGTGACCGCACCACCAATAAGTCAAAAATGCTCCGGCGCGGGATGGAATCTGGCCCTAGACTCAATAATAATATAAATACAAAAAAATCCCAGCCAAGGAGTCTTAGAAATAAATTAAAATTCAAATTTTTACAAATGCAAAATCATACAAAAGGAAGAGTACAAGAGAGATTACTCATATCCACACATACCCCATCCACCAAACATATCCATACTCCCTCCAAGCAATTTTAAACATAAACTAAAGAAAATAATAATACTCAATTCTAGAGTAATAAATCTGAACAAAAAAACACCCACTGGGCGTCCCCAGTGAGTGAAGACCCACTCCACCTGACTCTCAAAAACTATATATATTGGTATAGCTTCAGATAGAATAGAACAAAACTAAGTGCACAAAATTTCACAAAATCATTATATCCTCATATAACATCAATTACGATCCAAAAAATAAACAGTCCATGTTGAGATATTTGTATCCAAACTGAAAACAAAGAGGCTTTCTTGTATCAATTGCAAAATATAAAGATACAAACTCAAATGTCCTTTCTTGTATCTAAGAAGTTATAAAGATGAAAACTCAAATATCCTTTCTTGTGTTTAAGACATTATATGATCACAGAGTGCAATTAATGTACACTGGGATGTCCTTCTTAAAGGTTTGTGAAAAAAGTGCTTTCGGTAGTCAGAGTGCTGCCCTTATAATCTACGGCTTGAATATCAGTTGTCTAACCACCGGTGTATGTTTATCTGTTGCCAAACTGCTAGCGAGGTACATTCATATAGCAAGTACAACATCACACCCTTTGATGTTCACTCACGGTAAGGCTGTAGTATTGTGCGATATACCTGAATGCTCCTAACCTGTACCAGGACAGATCAATAAATAGCAGCATCAGTGTCTCTGTGCAGGTAACTAGAAATATAGCAAAGCTGCGGGGGCAGTCATAAGCCGCAAAATTACCTGTTACATCAGATTCTCCAGTACCGTGAGACTCTATCTCCAGCGTAACCTTCGGTGTGGAAATGTACTCACTGTTGTAGATATCCCATCTCGCTACTTCCTTTCCACAGGCTAACCGATAATCGGATGCAATGTAGGTCGTGGTTGCCGTGATCAGGGTCAGTACAGGTGTTGGAGTCTTGCTGGTTCCGACAAGCGTTTCGGGGACTCTTCCCCTTTGTCAAGGAATGTCCAGCCTCAGTATGAAGGTGAAATTTAAATGCCATATGAGGTTGCCTATTGGTTGTTGATTATGTGCACCTACAAATGATATAAGACATATTGCTAAATATGGATATGGATAAAGCTCACAGATCTGCCACTCACACTGCATTCATTATAGGTCAATTAATACAGAAACAAATATATGAAAGACAAAAAAGGAAAAAAGGACACAACAAACGAAAAACATGAACCAAATAGAACGAAAAGACGAAAAAAAGAGGAAACATTGAAAAGCATTTGTGTTCTGAGTATACGGATCCCAAAAATAAAATATGTGCTCAAAAGCGGAGAAAAAAAAGAATAGTACTTAACGCAGTTTTATCGTAACACTGAGTCTATGACTACCCAAAATAAATACATAGGTAAAGTGTAAATTGTGCATTTGATTCTTGATTCAATTAATCTAGAAATATTCCAGCTACATATGGTTATGTTAACCGGAAGTATCAGTGTATAGGGGCTAAGTTAAAGATTAAAAAAACCTAGAATACCCGGGGATACATCTTGGCATATACTCAATATTTGGTCCTACATAATCCTCAGCAGAAACGGAAACAATACCTGGTTAATGCCTGACCAGAATAAATACATATATAAAGTGCAACTTATGCACATAATTATAATATCCAAAAACGTATGGTTACATTGTCCAAGAGTCTCAATATGTAGAGGCTAAGTTAACAGTTAAATTAAACTCGAATATCTTGAAACAAATCGTAGTCTGTGCTCAATTTTATAGTCATGTATTCGCCTCAAAAAATATATTAAAGAACACGGCTAGCATACCGGTTAACCTTAGAAAAACCGAGACAATCACTCAAAGAAAGTTTTATATTCAAAGGACAATGTAGAATTACATGGGATGATAAGGTATGGTCATAACAAAAGACCCAGATCTATTTTCCTGCTCAATCATTGTAGATTGTATTCACTTGCAGTATTAGATGCACCACTGCACTGGATAAGAGACAATTCAGATACTTTAATATACACTGAAATGACACAGAATCGTAGCCTAGAAATTCACAAAGATATTATCTCATCAAAGAGAAGTAACTTGGGAACCTATCCTAATGCTTCAATAGAGGGGAACTCATTGATTATCCACACCAAGTCAAACCAACCTGGTAGTTAGATAAAATTGCCCCAGAAAATGTCCCTATTCAGGCCTCTGGGAACCATAGTATCTAATTTCCTGATCCACTGGGCCTCTTTTCTGAATAGTAATTGTTGCCTATCCCCCCCTCTACGTAGAGGTGGAACCCCATCAACAATTTGAAAACGTAATTGGCTTTTGTTGTGGCCAAATCTCGAAAAATGATGTGCTACCGGGGCATCCTCATCATTGCTGCCTATCGCTGCCTTGTGTTGGCGTATTCTATCTCTGGCCATTTGGGTGGTCTCCCCTACATAGGCTAAACCACATGGGCATTTGATAACATATATCACGTACTTAGAGGTACATGAAAATCGACCATGGATAGGTATCCTTTTTCCGGACAGAGGGTGTGTGATACTATCCCCTTGTTGCATGGAATGGCACAAGGCACAATTCATGCATGGAAATGAGCCCTTCTTAGCTACTTCCACTGTTTTTTTCTGGGACCCCCTGTTACGGTACCAACAGGATACCAAGGGTTAATACCAGGTGAACGATGCCCTGAATGTGGGATCAGCAACTCACAACCCAACTAATTCCCCCCCTCAAACATGAGACCAGGCTCCACATTGAAGGTTAAAACAGAATGCACTTTATTGAGGGCTATATGCCCAGTATTTATGCAGGTCTGACCCCAGATGGGGGGTTGAAAGAATATAGTATATTAGATAGAGGGAAAACGCCCTTTGACATGATACAATAGAATTACATTACTTAAGCAGATAAACAATTTAGTCTTTCTTATCACTTGGGCGTCTGCTCTCTGGATGTGATTAAACAATGTGAATGTTTATCACTAAACTTAATTACAGTACACAATAGCTGAGGCTAGCAGCCTTGTCTTTAGAAAATAGCTTCTTAAAGCTGAACAAAGTTAACGCTTTCAGTACTGACAGAAGGGTCTGTCACATAGCTCCCTCCTAGTGGAACACTCCGGCAGACCCGGCTTGACCCTTTGGGGATGACCGGACTAGGAGGTGGTAGGCATGTCAGTTTGCCGGGACAATCCATCTGTATTCCCGTTATGAGAGAGAATCCCTGCCCGTATAAATAAGAGTTCAACTTCTTCAGTGCCCAGACTAGGGCTAAACAGTCCTTCAAAATATCATCGGCTTCTTTACGTGGTTTTTGTACCTGCTCTTTATAGGTATACACAATCCCTTCATACTGACATAGGGTGCCCTTGAGTTGCTGCACCTCACTGTGAGCCAGCGTCAGCTTCTCCTCCAGTGTCACTAAATTTGTCTTTAATGTTTCATGTTCCACTCTCAAGCTGGTGTTTTCTGCAGTCTGTCGGTGTAGCTTGTCTAGCAGAGATTCCCGTTCTAAATGTGCTTTTTCCTCTGTGCTCCTCTTCTCTCCCACTAGCACTGTTACGTGATTGTTTATCGTGACCATTTCATCCTCTACTTGACTCTTCTCCTTCATCAGCGCATTGTAACGGGACTTCCACATATCAATGGTGGATAGAGATTTACTGAGCTCAGCGTCCTGGGGCTCAGCAGCAGGTGGGTTAGTCTCTGCAGCACGGATCTGGGCACGGGTAGTCACAGGGTTAACATCAGCGGGACCCATAGGAGCGTAGGCAGAAACAAGGGGGGCCAAGTTATTTCCAAGGAGAACATCAGCAGGTAAGTCCTTCATGACCCCCACATTCACAGGTCTAGCGCCCCCTCCCCAATCCAAATGTACCTGGGCAACAGGTAAGTGGAACACAGTGCCCCCTGCTACCCTCACAGCCACAGTGTCTCCAGTGTGCTGTTTCTCAGACACCAAGTTCTTTTGAAGCAAGGTCATGGTAGCATCAGTATCCCGTAGACCACGGACCTCCTTCCCATTCACTTTAACCAGTTGCCATTTATTCCGGTGGGCAGCTTGCACGGGGTCTGCTTCATGTAGGATGCCCCAGCATTCTTGCTCCTCTACGTAGTGGGCCGCAGGCTGAGGGTTACGTGGGATTCCGCCGGCGGGTCTTCTCCAGGACTGTGCTTGGTTCGCTGCGTTTAGGGGACACTCTGGTCTTTTGTGCCCTAGTTGCTTACATCCAAAGCACCAAATAGGTTGTGAGGCTCTCTGAGGGTAGTTCGTGGTCGGAGGCCGTGTGGTATAGTGGTGCGCCGGGGGTTGGTAACTGGCAGCTGCTGGGGTGACCTGGGGTCTGTACTCCACTCTAGCAGGGGGCTTAGTGGTAGCAGTGTCCAGTTTGCGGGCATCCGTATACTCATCTGCCAGGCAAGCAGCTTCATGCAGGGTGGAGGGTTTACGGTCCCGAACCCACTCTCTAACTCCTGCTGATAACTTGTCAAAGCAATATTCCAACAGGAATAGCTGCAGCACCTCTTCCCCAGATACGGCTTGGCACCCCGCCATCCAGTAAGATGCTGTGCGGTGCACCTTACATGCCCACTCAACGTAGGAATCACCAGCTAATTTAACAGTGTCTCTGAACCGCCTCCGGTATGCCTCTGGTGTAACCACATACCTGGAGAGCAGAGCCTCTTTCACAGTATTATAGCCCCCGACTTCCTCATCTGGAATGGCTCGAAAAGCCTCACTGGCCCGGCCGGATAATTTTCTGGATAATATCATGACCCAGTACTCTGCGGGTACCTTGTGTAGTGCACATTGCCTCTCAAAATCCGCAAGGTACCCATCAATCTCTCCTTCTGTTTCCAGGAAGTTCCAGGAAGTTTTTAAAAGCTGCAAAATTTACTTTTCCCTTTTCCACTGGGGTTGCTGTGACTTGGGCTGCTGCAGGGCCTCCACAGCTGCTATGACCCGGTCGATAATTTCGGCAGATGGGTTGGGGCCATAATATGCCAGTCTTATTTTAACCGCCCAATCAAAGCTTGCTTCTTCGGGGGTTCTGTCTCATATGCTGGGCCAATTGGTTCCTTCGGTCCCTGGTACTCCTTCCATCTTAGTCAGTGTTGTAATAATCCCCCTCTTCCTGAGGTTACTGGCTTGTGTAGTTGCTCTTCTGGGCGATAAGGATCCTCCCATCGCTTGCCACCAATTGTTACGGTACCAACAGGATACCAAGGGTTTATACCAGGTGAACGATGCCCTGAATGTGGGATCAGCAACTCACAACCCAACTAATTCCCCCCCTCAAACATGAGACCAGGCTCCACATTGAAGGTTAAAACAGAATGCACTTTACTGAGGGCTATATGCCCAGTATTTATGCAGGTCTGACCCCAGATGGGGGGGTTGACAGAATATTGTACATTAGATAGAGGGAAAACACCCTTTGACATGATACAATAGAATTACATTATTTAAGCAGATAAACAATTAAGTCTTTCTTATCACTTGGGCGTCTGCTCTCTGGATGTGATTAAACAATGTGAATGTTTATCACTAAACTTAATTACAGTACACAATAGCTGAGGCTAGCAGCCTTGTATTTAGAAAATAGCTTCTTAAAGCTGAACAAAGTTAACTCTTTCAGTACTGACAGAAGGGTCTGTCACACCCCCAATCAGCCCGAATCAGTACATCTCTGAGGTTTCTATTTCTCCTAAATGAAAATAGTGGGGTATCAGAAAACACAGTCCCCACTTGAACATGATCTCTCAGTAGATGCCAATGATGGAGTATAGATCTCTTCAAATCTCTACTGTGGAACCCAAAAGGACTCACAAATGGAACAGAGAATTTCTTAGGGTCTTGTTCTTTCTTGAAAGTAAACTACTCCTATCAATCTCCCGTACTTTACTCATATTTTGGTTCACAATTTCAAGGGGATAACCTCAGGAATTTCTGGGACATCTCCTCTTATCTTTTAGAACACATTTCTGGATCATCAACTATTCTTTTAGTTCTTAATAGTTGGCCCAAGGGAAGATTCTTCATCAGAGAGGGTGGATGAAAGCTTTGATACAAAAGAGTATTATTTCTATCTGTAGCTTTAGTGAATAAATCACTTCTCAAATGATGGTCCACAACAGATATCATAGTATCAAGAAAACTTACTTGAGTTTTACTTGCCTCCATAGTGAATTGTAGAGATACATGGGATGCATTAAGCCTCTCAACGAATTTAGATAGATCCTCATCACTCCCTGTCCAGATAAAGAATATGTTGTCTATGTAACGATACCAGCCTTGTATGTGATCTTTATAGCCCTGATCTTTATACACTATATCTTCCTCAAATTGCCCAACGAAAAGATTTGCATATGTTGGGGCTACGTTCCTTTTTTCTGCACAAAGAAAGTGTCCTCAAAGAGATAGAAATTTTCATAAAGAACTATCTCAAATAAATCTTTGATCAACCGTCTCTCACTCGGTGAATATAGATTATCTTTATTAAGAAAATAGAATATACTTGCAATGCCAAGGTCATGAGGAATAGATGTATATAGGCTTGCTATATTCATAGTTACCAATAGACTATTAGAGGGAACAATGCTAGTTGCAATTTTACATAGAAAGTCTGTGGTGTCCTGTAAGTAGAAGTCCAGATATCCCAAGAGTGGCCTAATCAGTTGATCCAGAAAAATAGCAATGGGTTGAAAGATAGAATCTGTGCCCGCCACAATGGGCCGGCCTGGGGGGTCACACAGCCTTTTATTTATTTTGGGCAATACATAAAAGACTGGTGTAATAGGATTATCCTTAATCAAGAATTTGGCTTGCTTAGTCATAATGAGGTCAGAGGCCAGGGCTTCCTCTACTATTTTCTGAATTTTCTTTGCGATTCTCATGGAGGGGACACCTATAACTGTAACATAGTTCTCTTGATCATTTAGTTGTCTCAGCACCTCTGATTTGTAGTTTGTTTTGTTCATAATAACAAGGGTACCGCCCTTGTCTGCCGGTTTCAGAATCAAATCACTATGATTCTGAATTTCCCCAAGAAGTTTTGTCTCTTGTCTAGACATATTAGTCTTGGCTTTAATTTTAAAGTGTTTCCTCATTCTCTCAAAATCTTTTTTGACCAATGTTATGTAGGCTTCCACCGAGGCGTTGGTGTGGGGAGGATTAAAAGTGCTTTTGGGTTTCATTTTTTGTAAATGAAATTGAAAAGAGTTACTTGTATCGTCTTTGCTACTTATTTCTTTTTTGCAAAGAAACTTTTTAACCTCAAATTTCTAAAGAATCTGTGTAAGTCACATTCTATTGCAAAGAAATCTGGAAAGGTAGTGGGGACAAAAGACAATCCCTTTTGTAACACCTTTAAAGTATCATCTGAAATAGCACTGTCTGAGATATTGACCACTAAACTTTCAGTGGTCACCTCCTGTTCTGTCGGTGGAGATCTGATAACCGCTGTCTCCCGTATTGCTTATGTTTCCTCCCCCCTCTCCTCTGCCTCTTCTTCTGTTCCTTGTGCCATGTCCTCTTAAGGGAAAAGGGACCGATGAATCGCTATATTCACTATCCGAGGAAGTTTCACCCTGATAGTTACTAGATTGCATACCCCTTCTGAATCTTCTAAAGGGTATAAAGTCTGGGTTACGCCATCTATAGACTTTATTATTCAGATAATCAGTGAGATCCCGCTGAAATTTCCTATATTTCTTACTTTCTAAGCTTTTTTTTAAAATGTCCACATCATTCTCTAATTTGCTCTTAAAGTTAGCAAAATCTGTGTCTGATTTTAACTCCTTGATAGACAATTCAACTTTATCAATTTCCTGCTGCATCCTGAGTAATTCCTTCTGTATATATTCTATGGTCAGAATAATAATATCATATGAGCATTTGTTCAGAATGCCTTCAAATTTATCACAGTATTCTAGGTTATCTCTAAACAGTGTAGGGTGCAAGTGACTGCGTAAACCCCTAGCGATACGTTTTTGCCTAAAGTATTCTGCCAAAGTGACAGAGTGTAAATCATATACAATTTTCTGCTTAATCAATTGTTCCAAACTTAATGGTTCCTTAACTTCTGGTTCTGTGTTCAAAAAGTCTCTATTTCCTATGCATAAAGTGGCAATCCGTGAGGCATCCAGATCAGAATAAGCAAACAACTTGCTGCCTTCCATAGTAAACTGCAATTACCACAAATCCAGTATTAATCCAAGGTGTGCTAATCACAGACCCAATAAATATATAATAATAAATAGTGACTGCCCAACCAATAAGTCAAAAATGCTCCGGCGCGGGATGGAGTCTGGCCCTAGACTCAATAATAATATAAATACAAAAAAATCCCAGCCAAGGAGTCTTAGAAATAAATTTAAATTTAAATTTTTACAAATGCAAAATCATACAAAAGGAAGAGCACAAGAGAGCTTACTCATATCCACACATACCCCATCCACCAAACATATCCATACTCCCTCCAAGCAATTTTAAACATAAACTAAAGAAAAGAATAATACTCAATTCTAGAGTAATAAATCTGAACAAAAAAACACCCACTGGGCGTCCCCAGTGAGTGAAGACCCACTCCACCTGACTCTCAAAAACTATATATATTGGTATAGCTTCAGATAGAATAGAACAAAACTAAGTGCACAAAATTTCACAAAATCATTATATCCTCATATAACATCAATTACGATCCAAAAAATAAACAGTCCATGTTGAGATAGTTGTATCCAAACTGAAAACAAAGAGGCTTTCTTTCTTGTATCAATTGCAAAAAATAAAGATACAAACTTAAATGTCCTTTCCAAAAATGAACATGCAAACTAAAATGTCCTTTCTTGTATCTAAGACGTTATAAAGATGAAAACTCAAATATCCTTTCTTGTGTTTAAGACGTTATATGATCACACAGTGCAATTAATGTACACTGGGATGTCCTTCTTAAAGGTTTGTGAAAAAAGTGCTTTCAGTAGTCAGAGTGCCGCCCTTATAATCTACGGCTTGAATATCAGTTGTCTAACCACCGGTGTATGTAACTTAACAGGGAAAAATATAAGATAAAGCAACAAATAAGATGTTGCGATAAAAACGTGGTTTATCTTTTAGAATGTAAGTGTGGCCTACAATATATTGTTGAATCGGAAAGACCCTTAAGGGACAGAATTAGGGAGCATATCCTTTCTATAGAAAACTATGATCAAGAGAGAAATAAGGATCTCCCAATACATTTTCTTAGCTGCAATAATGCAAATAAGAAATATCTAAGATATACGGGTATAGCGAAAGTTCAAAAAAACTGGAGAGGTATAGATATTCACAATAACCTACTAAAATTGGAAAGTAAGTGGATCTTTAAAATGAAGACCCTAGCTCCTAAAGGATTAAATCAAAAACTTTGAGAACAACGTGTCTAATATATATTTTAAAAGTACATTTTAAAAGTACATTTTGAAAATACCTAGTGATCTACCTCATTGCCAATTTGGCCCTTTAAATCAGAATCCGCTCACCCCTATATAAAGCACCAATTAACAATGGCAGGTCAGAGCTTGACAAAGACTACAAAAAGCTGAAACGCGTTGCTCTTTAATTTGATCCCTCTTTGGATCCGTAGTCAAAGTCCGGAGTACAGAGACCAAGCTGAACAGCTGATACTGCCGGCTGCAGCATTTCCAAAGGAACAGCGTGATACAAGCACCTGAGTGAGGGACGCTCATTTCACGCCACATCCGGATAGAGGAGCAACTTCAAACACCTTCTGGTGTAAGTAAAATTAGACACCTGTTGTTTGAACTTTATTCCGCTGGTGACAAGTGTTCTCTTGTCTGTTCTTTGTTTCTAGGATATATTCCCTTGTCCTGCTACACTTGTTTAAGACTATATTCTCCGATCTGGATTGTTTTTGGACGCATCTCTTTTAGAGACCAAGTGTTTGCTACTCATAGTAGCTGAGTCTTATCATTCATTCATTCTTATCACTGTGTATTTTATATCGTTTTGTATGCACTGTATGAATTATTTTTTTTTAACGAGTGATTTATTTATGATGTATTCGCTTTGATTTTTCATCGTTTTTTTTTTTGGTGTACACTTATTATTGGATTTTAAGTATATGTCATTATATTAAATTACTTATCAATTCCTTCATTATATTACTTTTAGTATAGAGTTATATCAGACATAAATAGTTGTTGTTAAGCTTTTGGTAGCGCCACAGATATCTGATTGTATCTACTGCCTTTTGGAACAGAGCAGTCTGATAAACACTTCTTGGTTACTTTTTGGGTTTTGCAGAAATCCCATTTAATTTGTTGGCTTCATCAACTATACTTTCAAGCGCTGTCCAGTCCCTGTTGTCTTTTTATACACATATATACACACACACACACATACAGACACATATATACACTCACATACATACACATATATACACTCACATACATACACATATATACACTCATACATACACATACATACATACATATACACACTCATATACACACATACATACACACACATGCAGACACATAATATATATATACACACACACACACAGACACATATAAACACAAGCACACACATGCACACACATTCAAATACACACATATACACACACACACATATATAGACACATATGCGTGTACTCACAAACATACAAACATATACACACACCTATACATTTACACATACACACACATATACATATACACATACACTGGCGTTCAAAAGTTTGGGGTCACTTAGACATTTCCTTGTTTTCTAAGAAAACATACATGAAATTAGTTTGAATAGGAAATATAGTCATTGTCAGGTTAGAAATTAATTTTAAGTGAAATAATTATTGTATCCTTCAAACTTTGATTTAAAAAAAAAAACACCATGTGCAGCAATTACAGCCTTGCAGACCTTTAGCATCTTGTTGTCAATTTGATGAGGTATTGTGAAGAGATTGCACCTCATGCTTCCTGAAGCACCTCGCACAAGTTGGATTGGGTTGATGGGCTCTTCTTACGTACCATTCGGTCAAGCTGCTCCCACAACAGCTCTATAGGGTTGAGATCTGGTGACTGTGCTGACCACTCCATTAGACAGAAAACCAGTTGACTGCTTATTCCCTAAATAGTTCTTGAACAGTATGGGGATGTGCTTTGTGTCATTGTCCTGTTGTAGAAGGAAATTGGCTCCAATCAAGCACTGTTCACAGGGTATGGCATGGCATTGCAAAATGGAGTGATAGCCTTCCTTCTTCAATGTCCCTTTTACCCTGTATAAAGGTCCCACTTTACCACCACCAAAACTCCCCCAGACCATCACATTGCCTCCACCATGCTTGACAGATGGCACCAAGCACTCCTCCATCATCTTTTCATTTGGTCTGCGTCTCACAGATGTTCATCTTTGTGATCTATACACCTCAAACTTAGATTTGTCTGTCCATAATACTTTTTTCCTCTGTCCAGTGTCAGTAACCATTCCTAGGACCTAGTGAATTACAGCTCCTAAAATTTGTCTTCTGATTCTTAACTTTTTGGACAACCAGAGAGGAGTTACTCACAGTTAAAATGTTGGTAAAAATGCTGAAATAGTAAAGAGAGATATCACCATAATGTAGGTAATGTGCCACATAGCAGGCATTTTACAAGCAAGGGCAGCATTTAAGATTCATATCAGTCTGGATAAAGAATAAGGACTAGTTTACAAGTGACGCTAACCTGTGTGCATGAGCAATAACAGGTTTTTATGGCTTTTTCACGCACCAGGTTTTCATTTGAGCCGAAATGTTTTACTTTCATCTTGTAATACTAGCTAAGTTAATGCTCAAGCGGGAGCGCTAAAAAGTAATCTAGCCCTAAATGGAGAAATAACACGGTGAAACTATTTCTAAGAGTATTGGAGTCCAGTTGTAAAAAATATTTAAAACCAATTCTATGGGGTTTAGTTTTTGAGTTATTTAGCATAATTATTTATGCAAATATATGCTAATTACTAAATAAGACCTTATATACATATTATAGCATTATACAATCAATACATATAAATAAATCATTCTATATATATTTACCATATTATACCCACAACCCCACACCTCCTATAGGTTTAATAGGAAGGTGTTTTTTTGTACTTTAATAACAATGGAGATTGCAGACATTACAAATATATAGGTGTTCTGTCGGAGTTTCATGGCTGTTCCTTGGGAGTAACCTGTATTTTACTGGGGAAAGATTTCCGTGAGTTTGTGATATTCAAAGCACTGTCCTCTATCTTGCAAACATCTTTTCTGCCATATCAGTCTTGTGAGTTTTTCAGTGGTTAGAATTTCCAGTGTGACAAATCTAGTGAATGTGCAGTGAAACTTATTTTGAAGTTTTTATACAAAGAAACCATTTTTTGTTTTAGTGAACCCAAACTCTATTATGTTGTGTAAACCCCCTCACTCCTGTTCATCGCCTCGATTTCTGCTGACTTTTGCTGAAGCTGCAATCCCTATTATTTTCTGTGGGAGAGAAATTGCCACTTATCTGATCAGAGAGGGTCAGCCCACTTCTTGGGATATATTGCCAGACCCACGGATTGTCAGGCTGGCAAGGACAAAAAGGCAATTTATTGTGGGTCTGGCGATTTAGTGAACATCAGGTCTTCTAACTTCTCTGGTAGTTTTCCCTATGTACTGTAGATTGCACTGTGTACATATAATTAGAAAAATGACATAAGTGCTTTATCTGAGTTATGAAAGTTTAATTTTTACTTGACTGTCCCTTTAAGAACATATTTCTTTAACACATATTCTGAGGGAAGAAATAGATGAATAGATAAATGGCAAATTAGATTTATTATTGGTAAATGCAAGGTTCTATATTTTAGAAGTAAAAATAAGCAGGCAAACTTATTATTTAAATGGGACAAGACTTAGCCGAACAGAGGAGGAAAGGGATTTAGGAGTAGTAATAGATAACAAGCTAATGATGGGTACACAATGCAGGGCAGCGGCTTCTACGGCTAATAAGATACTAGCATATATTAAAAGAGACCTTGATGCAAGGGAAGGAAGAATAATTCTGTCACTATATAAATCCCTGGTAAGACCTCACCTTGAGTATGGAGTGCAGTTCTGGGTACCAGTTTTATATTAAAAAAAAGTACATTGCAAACTTAGAAAAAGTTCAGAGAAGGGCCACAAAAATAATGAGAATGGAGGATTTAGACTATAAAGATGTTAGCCAAATTGGATCTGTTTACTCTATAAAAAATTGGTGATATGATTACTATATATAAATATATACAAGACCCATATAGAGAGTTGGCAGAAGCTCCTTTTATTCCAAAGCAGTTGTTTGTGACACAAGGTCACAATTTAAGGATAGAGGAAAGGATATCTAACCAATGAGCAATAAATCTGTGGAACTCGTTGCCTAAGGAGGTAGTGAATGCCAGTGCCTGATATAAATTTAAAAATGTTTTAGATAAATTTCTGTCTGAAAACAGAATTCAGGGATATAATTGTTTGTGTCAAATGGGTTGACTTTATATTTTATTAAAGGTCTACGAGACACAAACATTTTTTTTCATGATAGAGCATACAATTTTAAACAATTTTCCAATTTACCGTTATTATCTAATCTGCTTCCTTCACTTGGTATAGTTAATAATCTGCTTATTCTGGGCGGCATTAACTATCTCTGCTATAATATGTATTCCAGCAGACCCCTCCCACCCCTCTGCATTAGGGAAGTTGTCATCTAGATTGTAAGTTCCCACGGGAATAGGGCCCTCAATTCCCCCTGTTTTTGTCTGTAAAATTTTGTCTTATCTTATTGTTTCTCCATTGTACTGTTATCCTTGTACCCACGGGCAGCGCTGCGGAATCTGTTGGCGCTTTATAAATAAAGAATAATAATAATTATTATTTTCTGATTATTGTCTTATCCATCCCTTGACCATAATGTTTTCTCTTTCAGCGTTGGATACAATATTTTTGAGCCAATAGATTGAATTCAAAAGCAATAACTGAAGAAGTGGCTGAATCATATGTCTCCAAGCAGACTTTTTTTTTAATCATTAATGTCTAATAAAGATGTGTATCATTATAATGTGTGTCTGTGTATTACTACTATTTATTACTGGCTATAATTACTGGGTATTACTGGGTATTATTACTGGGTATTACTGGCTATAATTACTGGGTATTATTACTGGATATTACTGGCTATAATTACTGGGTATTACTAGGTATTATTACTGGGTATTACTGGCTATAATTACTGGGTATTATTACTGGATATTACTGGCTATAATTACTGGGTATTACTAGGTATTATTACTGGGTATTACTGAGTATTATTACTGAGTATTACTGGATATTATTACTGGGTATTACTGGCTATAATGTCTGGGTATTACTGGGTATTATTACTGGATATTATTACTGGGTATTATTACTGGATTTTATTACTGGGTATTACTAGATATTATTACTGGGTATTATTACTGGATTTTATTACTGGGTATTACTAGATATTATTACTGGGTATTATTACAGGGTATTACTGGACATTATTACTGGGTATTACTGGGTATTATTACTGGGTTATACTGATTATTATTACTCTGTATTATTACTGGGTATTATTACTGTGGATTATTACTGGATATTTTTACATAGTAGCATAGTAAATGAGGTTGAAAAAAGACCAAAGTCCCTCAAGTTCAAACTATACAAATCTGATTTACTTACAAAAAAGCTCCAGTTGATCTTAAAAAAGTGACCCATTTAACACCAGCAATCATATCCCTGAATTATGTTTCTAGCCAGAAATGTATCTAAACCATTTTTAAATGTATCTAAGTTATTGGCATTCATTACTTCCTTTGGTAATGAGTTCCATAATTTTATTGCTCTCACAGTGAACAAAACTAAATGTATGCTTACCTGATAAATGTATTTATTTCCGGATATGGTGAGTCCATGGAATCATTAATTACTGTTAGGAATATCACTCCTGACTAGCAGGAGGAGGCAAAGAGCACCACAGCAAAGCTGTTAAATGTCACTTTCCTTCCCACAATCCCCAGTCATTCGACCGAAGAAAAATGGAGAAAAAGGAAATAACACAAGGTGAAGAGGTGATTGAGGTTAAAGTTAAAAATAACTGTCTTGAGGGGGGGGGGGCGGAGTCGACTGCCGCCATGATCAGTCGCATGTAGTTGGCGCTCCGTGCTAAATCTTACTGGGGATAAAGCATTTACATGTGAAAACTACTTAAAACAGCAAAAAACGATCCCCTATCATTAGCACATCTGCTGGAGGCATCACATCAGAAGCGGATCACCTGAAAAACGGAGGACCGCAAGTTAACCTAACCGCTTGCATTCCGGTCTGGGCCTGAGGACTGGGCCTAATCCACAACCAACAGCAGCGTACCGCACTTCCCTATCGGTATTGTGGAAAGCTGACAGCTTATAAGAGGAGATACTAAGGAGATCCAGACCGGCAGGCGAATGACAAACAGGCCTCAGCAGACCAAGGTAAACAGCGCGAATTGCGCACATAATAATAAAAAAGGGGTAGCCATCTACTTACTGCTCCTAAAACTAAAACTACCTAGAGATCACTGCATTTGCTATTTACCGAGTAACAACTAGCCATCCAATAAGAAAACTATACCTTGTCCTAAGAAAAACGCCACATATCTTAACGGACATATTTATACCCTGCTGGGAGATAGCTTATACATGAAGCCTTGATAGACTGTGGTTTTAATCTCAGCACACTAACCTAAACACACAGGAAGACATCATCTGTATAGCAGAAGGCAGACAATAAATAAGCAATAACACGCAACATAAATTGGCACTGGGTGAAAAGGAAAATAAAGGGAATAATCTAAGGTGCATACCATGGCTGCAAGGAAGCAAAACAAAGGTGACAAAATAAACAAAAACATGTCTGCTACAACAGCCAAAATGAACACATATTTTAAAGCTCTCAGCACTTCACAAGAACAAGAAATAGACTCTGAGCAAGAAGAAAATCCACCCTCCCACAAACCCACACTCCCTGATACAGAAAGTGAAGCACCGCTCACCAGAGCAGACTTAACCCTACTTGCTTCAAAAGAGGACTTTAATACTTTACTGTTACAAGTAGGAAAAATTTTAAAAGAGGGCTTAGCAGCAGTCAAAAAGGACATTAGTGAAATCAATGAAAGAATTGAATATATGGAGGAGCAAACAAACGACGTGGCTAATATAGTGGATGGGCACTCCAGATGCCTCTCATTGCAGGATATACAGATACAGCAACTTAAGAGCCAACTAGAAGATCTAGATAATAGGGGTAGAAGGCAGAATTTACGAATCCGTGGTGTGCCTGAGACAGTAACAGGAGATGCAATCCAGCCTTATCTACAGAAACTGTTTCAACACCTAACAAACAACCCCTCTGCTACTCCATACCAACTAGACAGAGCGCGCAGGGCTCTGAGACCCAGACCAAAAGATTCTGAACCACCTAGGGACATAATTCTCAAATTTCATAAATATCAAGATAAAGAATTGGTTGCCCAAGCAGCCAGGAAAACTACACCCATTCTTTTTGAAGGGAGGACCATTCAAGTATACGCAGACCTAAGCCCAATGACTCTGACCAACCGCTGAGAAGCAAGATTTCTAACTGAACACTTGAGAGAACACAATATTCCTTATAGATGGGGTTACCCATTTTGCCTGAAAGTTAATAAAGACAATATGATCATAACCTATAAAAATGCCGAAGACCTGGAAGAATTCTGCAGAGCATTGCACATTCCTCTTCCTAAAATGCCGCACATACTAGAGAAAAACAACACAGCTAAGAAGAATCCAGAGGATGCCCCTCAACCCCAACGCCCATAATGGCAGACAGTAAATCGCAAAAGACTAAGAAATGCACCAGCTCTTCCTCATCCAGCAGTGGAAGACTGAAGGAGAAGGGATCAATAAACGATCCTACAAGAACTCTGGTCAAATAGGACTGGTAAATTGGTAAAAGTAATATGCACTATTATCATTTTAAGATTCTACCTAAAGGTAATACAAAGCATAACTACCCTAAGGGATAAATCTTGAGAAAGATATGATTATATTATGAACTTGGGTACCTCAATGCCACAACTAATAAATAAGACCTAGATGTGATGATGGCGAATGTCATTGTTAAAATGATGCTTAAAGATATCACTTTAATAGACAGACCATTATACCTTAGCTGTCTCACTACAATGAAACCCCCAGTTACCTTAACCAAGTACCCTAGTACTTAACTTTAATTGTACCCCCAACCATTGAGCTAGTCAGGATGAATTACAGCCTGGCTGGTATCAAGTTTTGTTTTGTTGCTAATGGTTTGCTGTTTTTTGAGTTTTATGACTTGTTTATGTTTATTATTGTTACTATCCAAATTGTTCTCATGTACTTTGTAATTCCAGATGTTATGTCAACTCACCTACTAAGAGGTCGGTAGCATTATCACATTTTCATAGACTGAAGGGAGATATTATTTTTATTCAGGAGTCACATTTTGTTAAGTCAGGTGCCCCTAAATTTACATCCAGAGAATACCCCACTGGCTTTTTTAGTTCACATCCGAGCAGGAAGGTAGCGGGAGTAGGAATTATTTTACATAAGAATGTCCACTTTCACCTCCAAAATAGATACGGAGATAGGGATGGTAGAATCATTATCTTAACGGGACTATTATTTAATACACTAGTGACTTTAGTCTGTCTATACGCACCAAACTCCCAGCAGAGGGGATTTTTAAGAAAAGCTAACGAAAAGATTTTAGAACTAGGGAAAGGGGTAATAGTTATTGGAGGTGATTTTAATATCGCATCTGAACCTCAAATTGATAGTTCCTCCATAATGAAAAGAAAAATACGCCCAAGAGTTAAGGTGTCCAATATAGTGGACTGCTTTCGCAATAACAACATGGTGGATATTTGGAGGCTACAGCATCCTCAAACAAAAGATTACACACATTACTCACACGCGCAAAAATCCTTCTCGAGAATTGATTACTTTCTCCTTGACCATAACCACATACATTTAGCAACACACACAGAGATAAGCCCGGCAGCATGGACAGACCATGCAACGGTCTCGGTGGAACTTGATTGGCACAACAGGCCCTCAAGAGCATCCTCATGGAGGTTGGATGAGTCAATCCTCCATGATCCAGAAATATTGAAAGACATACAGGCAAAAATAGAGGAATACTTCAGAATGAATAATAATACGGTAATTAGCATGGGAACCTTATGGGAGGCACATAAGGCGGTCATTAGGGGGTGCTGTATACAACATAAAGTGAGAAAAAATAGGAATAGAAATGCAGAATACCAAAAACTCACTCAGTTGCTAGTAGAAGCGGAACATGCACATAAACTAAATCCCAGCAGCACAGACACATTAGGGAAGTTCTCCGAAGCCAGGGCTGCTTTAAACACGCATCTTCAAAGAGAAGCACACAAAAAAGCACTATATCTTAAAAAAATATACTTTCACAGAGGGAATAAAGCAGGACCCTTGCTAGCTAAAGCCCTGAAAAAGAAAACAGCTATAAACCATATTTATAATATTAAAGATAGGAATGGAATAATGAAACATGGAAACCCAGAAATAGCAGAGTCTTTTAGGAACTATTACGAACATATATATAACTTGTCAAAAGAGAAGGATCCCCCCCCTCTAGCGAATATACTCTCGTACTTAGACTTGGTGGATTTACCCACGATCACCTTACAGCAGAGGGAGGCCCTAGACTCACCAATAACAGCTTTAGAAATAATGAAGGCTATTAAAGATCTACCCTCAGGCAAAAGCCCAGGCCCAGACGGGTTAACCAATAAATATTATAAAACTTTTAAAGAAGAATTGATAGCCCCACTATTGTCCTTATATCAAACATTAGATAATGGTAACCAACTTCCAACCCTAATGAAAGAAGCCCACATATCGGTTATTCCTAAACCAGGCAAAACATTAGACACACCCTCGGATTATAGACCCATCTCACTACTAAATACAGATCTAAAAATTCTAGCGAAAATACTAGCAGCCCGACTTAGCCCAATACTTCCCTCCTTAATTCATATGGATCAGACAGGATTCGTAGAGGGACGAAAAGCTAGAGATAACACTATTAGAGCCTTACAGCTGATGGAATATTCTAAATTAAATAAAATAAATACCATCTTTCTATCTACAGATGCCGAAAAGGCTTTTGATAGAGTAAATTCAGAATATCTTTTCGCCACGCTTAAAAAATTTGGATTTGGAGACGCCCTCATTAATAGAATACGAGCCCTATACATATCCCCAACAGCAAAAGTTAGAATTAATGGACAGTTGTCAGAAGGGTTTCAAATAGGCAACGGCACAAGACAGGGTTGCCCCCTCTCCCCTTTGTTGTTCGTTCTCAGCATAGAAACGTTAGCGGCCCGAATCAGACAAAACAATGATATCAAAGGTATCTCCCTGGGTGAGAATGAATACAAAGTGTCATTATACGCAGATGACGTCCTTTTGTCCCTAACCACACCAACTACCTCCTTGAGGGCAGTTACAGAAGAGTTTAGGATTTTTGGTGATCTCTCATATTTTTCTATAAATTACTCTAAATCGGAGATATTAAATATAAATCTCTCTCGTACATAACTAGGGGATTTGATGAAACATAGCCCGTATAAGTAACAGACTAAGGCACTAAAATATCTTGGGATACATCTCACTCCAAATGATAGATTACTCTTCAAGCTAAATTACTCCAATTTGTTTCGTTCCACCCAGACAGATCTAGATACTTGGAGGGGGGGGGTCTTTTTCATGGTTAGGTAGGATTCAGACATTAAGGATGACAACCCTCCAGAGAATACTATATGTAATGCAAGCTATCCCTATTAAGATCCACGCATCTCTCCTTAACAGATGGCAGGGTATGCTAAACAAATACATATGGGGGTCGATAAAACCTAGAATAAATAAAAATACACTATATAGGCCACTGATGGAAGGAGGATTAGGTTTACCATGCCTGGACACATACTATAAAGCTATAGGGCTCCAAAGAATTTTGGATTGGCATAGGAACGCACAGATTAAAGCTTGGGTAACAATAGACTCGCATATCCTAAGGACCCCAAACGTGGGAGTCTTGTGTTGGATTCCTAAGATACATAGACCGGACTCTACTAATAGATATCCACTATATGAAAACGTTTTCTCTATTTGGGATAAATTGATCGCACATTCCAGCCATATCTCCACACTACGTTCACCAATGTCTCCAATTTCACCAAACGCAGAGTTTCTGGGGGGACTAGACTACACAAAAGCAGGGCCCACCGACTTGAAATTGGTTATACAACTCAGATATATAACTTGATAGCAAAATCAAAAGTTAAGCAAAGAGGTGAGTTGGGAGATTATTTGAATGGGGCCTTCACGCATTGGCTCAAATATAAACAATTGGTACACTTGATAGAGAAATCTGAACACAGACAAGCATGGATGAGGCCATTAACACTATTCGAAACACAATGCATGACTAAGGGAACACTTAGGCAGACATTATCTATAGCTAAACGCATAGTGACTACTAGTATAGGCCCAGAATTACCATCATATACTCACAACTGGCACAAAGAATTAGAAATTGAACTAGATAGCAATTCTTGGAAACAAATTTTTCAGTCAACCAAAACTTCATCCACATCAGCTAGAATCATTGAACTAAATTATAAAATAATGTCACGATGGTATCTCACTCCATCACGACTGCACAGTATTTATTCCACTGCATCCGATAGATGTTGGAGAGGGTGTGGACTAAAGGGGTCCATGTCACACATATGGTGGAGTTGCCCAAAAATCCGTTCACTATGGGAACAAATTGAATCCTTACTAAAGCACCTGTTTGCCCCCAATTTCATATTGAAACCAACTATGGTCCTACTAAACTTACCAATTCCAAAAATCTGCCGAATTCGTCAGCGCTTATTTCAGTTTATCCTAAACTCACTCAAAACAGTAATAGCACGAAATTGGAAAACCCCCACAGCCCCCACAATACAAGAATGGCTACATCATTTTGAAGAAACATTTATATTAGAAGAGTATGGATATTTTAGAACCCAAAGATTAGAGATGTTTTTAGATATTAAATTTTATTGGGACACAATAAAACAACAACACTTTAGCAGTTAAGAGGAGATACAAAGGCTCAGAGTTGTTGGGGTGAAGGGGTCCCCCTTCCCTCCCCCCCTCCCATGTCTTAGCTCCCTTACTCTTAGAACCTCAAGAAAGAAAGTATGAAGTAATCCTGGTAATATATATGATAATTAACAAAGGTTTGATGATATAAGACAAATGATATATGATGTCTGCTGACAGTTGACTTTACAGTCAAACATTTTATGTACATGACTCTTTTTTATATTTATGTTTGTGTTTTATGTTCTGTTGTATTTGATATAATATTGGAAAATCAATAAAAATTATTTAAAAAAAAAATAAAAAAAATAACTGTCTTAAAATAACTGGCGGGCCGTGGACTCACCGTATACGGAAATAAGATACGGTAAGTCCATGGAATCATCAATTACTGTTGGGAACCAATACCCAAGCTAGAATACACCGATGATTAAGGAGGGACAAGACAGGTAACCTAAACAGAAGGCACCACTGCTTTAAAAACTATTTCTCCCAAAAGAACCTCACCCGAGACAAAAGTATCAAATTTGTAAATTTTGGACAGGGTATGCAGAGAAGACCAAGTTGCAGCCTTGCAAATCCGTTCCACAGAAGCTTTATTTTTGAAAAACCAAAAAAAAGAGACAGCCCTAGTTGAATGAGCTGTAATTCTTTCAAGAGACTGCTGCCCAGCAGTCAAATAAGCAAAATGAATTATACTACTCAACCAGAGAGAAAGAGAAGTGGCAGAAGCTTTCTGACCTTTACGTTTCCCAGAGAAGCAAACAAACAGGGCAGAAGACTTGTGAAAATCCTTAGTCAACTTTAAATAAAATTTTAAAGCATGCACAACCTCCAAGTTGGGCAATAAACGTTCTGCAGAAAAGAAGAACTGTGCCAAAGAGAAGGAACAACAATTTCCTGATTAAAATTTCTGTCCAAAACCACTTTAGGAGGGAACCTAACTTAGTACGAAGAACCGCCTCATCGGCATGAAAGATAAGATAAGGCGAATCACACTGCAAAGCTGAGAGTTCCGATACTCTCTAAACAGAAGATATAGCAATAAGAAACAAAATCTTCCAAGATAACAACTTAGAGGCCTATTTATCAAGCCGTCAACAGCAAATACGCTGGAATACAACAGCGTAATTGTGGCGAACTTGATTCGCCTCATTTATCAAAGCCTACAGACCGGCAAAAGTTGAAATTTGTGACGTAACATACGATTCGCCGGTCTCAGTCCGACACAGATCGATGCTTACGTCATTAAAGATGATCCGAATGCAAATTCGGCACTATCTGACTACTTTTGCTAGTTATCAACTTTCTAACAGGTACGCTCGCCACTATTCCGGCCCAGCGTACCTGCTTTTTAAGCTGCCGCCCTGGAAGCCTCGGATGCCATAGGAATCAAAGGGAGTCTGAAAGCAGCGAAAGCTTATTTAACATTTAGAAATCTATCAGCCAATCGGAATCTAAGGGATACCATCTTGGATGACGTCATTTAAAGGAACCTTCATTCGGAAGAAGAAGTCGAAAGAAGAGGATGCTCCACGCCGGATGTCTTGAAGATGGAGCCACTCTGCGCCGGATGGATGAAGATAGAAGATGCCGTCTGGATGAAGACTTCTGCCCGGTTGGATGAAGATGTCAGCCCGCTTGGATGAAGACTTCTGCCGGCTTCGATGAGGACTTCTGCCGCTTCGTTGAGGACGGATGTCGGGTCTTCAGAAACTGTAAGTGGATCTTCGGGGGTTAGTGTTATGTTTTTTTAAGGGTTTATTGGGTGGGTTTTAATTTTAGATTAGGGTTTGGGCAAGGAAAAAGAGCTAAATGCCGTTTTAAGGGCAATGCCCATACAAATGCCCTTTTCAGGGCAATGGGGAGCTTAGGTTTTTTAGATTAGGTTTTTATTTGGTAAGGTTGGTTGTGTGGGTGGTGGGTTTTACTGTTGGGGGGTATTTGTATTTTATTTACAGGTAAAAGAGCTGATTTCTTTGGGGCAATGCCCCGCAAAAGGCCCTTTTAAGGGCCATTGGTAGTTTATTGTAGGCTATGTTTTTTTTTTATTTATTTTCATAGGGCTCTTAGATTAGGTGTAATTAGTTTAAATATTTGATAATTTATTTTATATTTTGTGTAACTTAGTGTTTATTTTTTTTGTAACAGTATTTGTTATTTTGTGTAACTTAGTTGTTAGTTTTTTGCAACTTTGTAATTTTTAATAGTAGATTTAAATTATTTGAGTAGGGTTAGGTTTTTTTTTTTTTTTAACTTTTAAAATTTTTATTGAATAGAATAAATTCAGGTTTACAACAAGATGTGGTTACAATAGTTAATAGACAAATATAAGACAACAAGATATTGTTATTTTTATAAGTACAGTTATGCTTAAGTTTCCAATTATTGTAAAATAGTCCATATGACAACACCTTATAGCTTTATTAATAGTCTTTAGAGTATACATATTCCTCCCATATAAATTTGATGGAATAATAGTCTTCCATTTTCTTTAATCTAAAGTAGTGGTACTTTTCCAATGACAACATCATGTTAACACATTCATACCATGCCCTACTGAAGGAATAGATTCCCTTTTCCACAATTTGGGTATTAACTGTTTTGCACAATTTAACATAATGTATAAGAGTGAAGATCTCAGGTTGCAGTTCAGTTTAACTGTTTTGGGAAATAGGCATGTCAAGGGGTCTAGGAGAACTGTGGTATGTAATACTTTGTTTATTTCTCTTATTATAGACTGCCAGTATTCGCCCATCTTAGGGCATTCCCACCATATATGTACAAGTGATCCTACCTGACCGCATCCTCTCCAGCATTTAGCATCTGTTGCTGGGTAAATCTGTGCCAATCTCTGAGGTGTGTAGTACCATCTACTAAGTAACTTCCTGTTAGTTTCACGAAACCTCATGGAGGAGGCTGATGAATTCATCTTAGAAATAATGGATATCCATTCTTTCTCAGAGAGTGTTTTGTTTAATTCGGTCTCCCACCTGTGTGTGTATGTGGGAAGTGTGCGTGCGGTCCCCTGTGAGAACAATTTATATGAGATAGATAAGTGTCCTTTATTCACAATAGTCGAATAACAAAAAGACTCAAATGGTGTGAGTGCTCTGGTAAGTTTAGTTTTTTCAGGGTGTGATGATATTATATGAGCCAATTGGTGATATCTTAGCCATTGTTTAAAGTATGGAATCTCCATGTTTAGTAATTCAGGATGGGAGCGTAATCTGCCATTGTCGAATACCATATAGTAAGGGATTAGTGAGTGTATGGAGTGTGCTAAATCTGACCTATTATTTTTCTCACTACTAAAAATATGATTTGCAAGGATTGGCATTAATAGGGAAGGATTTGATGAGATTGTATTATCCCTTTTGAGCATTCTATCCCATTGTTTGAGTGTTTCTGCAACAAGTGTGGATGACTTATAAGATTACAGTAAAATGATTAGATGCGGGACTTCCGGTGGGCGGAGCTAGCGGCTGGCAGCAGGAGTGAAGAGCTCCGTGAATCTGCCTAACCTAAATGACATTTACTGCTGCCGGCCGGCTTATCCCACGGTATTGCCTTGCTGGGTAGCCCCCTAAGATACCCCAGCTGGCCGAAGTAGCATCGTGTAGGGCAGAAAGATCGCCCTTGCCCTGGAAGGCTAAGTTAATTGACCCACGTAGCGCGCACACAAGCGCAGGTCGGCGCCATCTTGCCGGAGCCCTCCCCGACTCCTCTGTGTTATAGCTCAGTCGGAGCCCTTAGAAGGACATCGGCCTTCAGAACTGCTGCCGGGAGGAGTGGATGAGAAGTGGGGACGTCGCAGCAGATTGGATTGACGCTTGGCACCGCTGCACCCCAGGTTGTGTCATTCCGGAGCCCGGATAAAAGGTACCCCAAGGGACACTTCCCCCCACACTCATGAGAGACTTTTAACCACTTTGGTCACGCATAAGGAGTGATATAATACAGACACAAGTACACCCATTTTTCACTTCAACTAGCTCCAGCTTATTACCAATAATTCAAGCCATCACATCTTCATTTTGGGACTCAAACCGCTAGCAGTTGTATTCTCCCCAGGGCTACATCAGCTATCGCTTTCTCCTGGTGCCCCTGTGACTGCTGGAGGTGATTTACATTAACAAGTGCATATTCAGTGTCTGGACTCTATGTAGTGCACTAACCTATGCTACAGCTATATTTCAAACTATCTGAGTATTTCAAATCCTGCAGCTGTTGTAGTGCAAGCTTTCAAGATCATAATTGGGATTCTTTGGCTGTGAGTGTGAGATCTGCTTGAGGGTGAGGAAGCAATACAATTTTCTCTTTTTTAAGTGCATATTCAGTGTCTGAACCCTAAGCAGCGCAATAACCTGTGCTCCAACTATATCCCATACTATCCGAGCACTTCAAATTTTGCAGCTGGTATAGCTCAATTTTTTCAGGATCATAATTGGGATCCCTTAGCTACGAGTGAGAAATCTGTTTGAAGGAGAGGGAAGCAACACAATCTACATAGCTGGTATAGCTAAATTTTTGTCATTTCACTTCTCCAGCCTGGGATGTGATATCTGCAATCATCTTATTTGTGTTTACTTTTTCCTCTATACTCCATTCCCCCTCCATCTCTTCCACTCATTTGCAGCAGTACACAGCTCAACAACGCCACCTGGTGGATTCTTCACAATATTACAATATTTTCAAACTTTTCTGCATTTTGTTCTATGAAAGTAGACGAGTATTTCCACAGGCTGCCCTTGCCTTTAAGTAGCACCATGAGCCACCGATCAAAAAACCTGGAAAAAAGACAAAAGACTCTATCAGAAACACAGGCCAACCCTCCATTTGCAGATACTGAAGGCAACTCCTCAGGAGACCATTCCTCACTCCTGCAGGACCTTAAGGCATTTTTTTTACCAAAAATGGATAGCTTGCAGACGGGTGTTGACACCTTGACCAGCGAAGTGAGGCTTTTCTCTGCACGCATGTCAGCTGCGGAACAAAGAATCTCGGGGGTCGAAGACAGACAGCATGAATCAGACATCTCTCTAAAACGCCTACTGAAACAAAATCAGCAACTAATGGATAAAGTGGAGGACTTGGAAAATCGTAGCAGACGAAATAACCTCCGAATCATAGGAGTCCCTGAATCCATTAAAGATAAGGATCTGCTAGAATTTGCTGCTATGACCCTTCCAAAACTCTTAGGCCTGCCTCAGGACTGTCTGCCTCTAGACATAGAAAGATCACATCGCATAGGCCCCAACAGGCATTTGGAAAATTCCAGAGAGAGGCCACGACAGGTGATTTTTAAATGCTTGAATTTCCAGGATAAGCTGGCGATCCTACGAGCCTACAGAGCGACCAAGGAAGTTATCTTTGAGGACCACCGCATCTTGCTTTTTCAGGACTTTTCAGTCGAGGTTACCAAGAGACGCAAAGACTTTGCTTCCATTTGCTCCACTCTGCATGACCAGGGGCGTAAATTTGCGCTCATGTTTCCAGCCACTCTAAAAATCCAGAGCATGTCAGGCCCCAAAACCTTCCATTCGCCTGCGGCAGCACAGGCATACCTGGCATCGGAACGGAAACAAGACAATGGATGAAGAGACTCTAATAAGTATCAATGTTCACAGTTTCTTTAATTGCACATCATGTTTCTTATAATGTGTATCTTGCTCTTGCGGGGTCTGTGGTTCTGCTTGTATTCTCCAGTTTCGTGTGAGACCGGATACACGACCCCGCAAATGACAATTTGCTATTTTTGCTGTTGCACTGTTTATGCAGGTTTGTGTTCTTTTGCACATAGAATTATTATGGTTGGGAAACAATATTTAGTGTACTTTAATCCTGTTTTCTGTATGGGTTCTATCAAGATAATTCTTAGTTATTGCTGGTTTCTCCTATGCCTCCTTAAGTGCTTTAACCCCGCCTCGCCCCTTGTAGACCTTTGTGGGGACCTTATGTTCGCCACATGCCTTCTGACACTAGTGGCCGTTGATGTCGCAGTACTGTTTTGGGCCTGCCATATCGATACCAAGCACAAATTCCTTCAATACTCGCCGCCACCTCCGCCACAGCCCCTACCTCATTGTCTACAATCTATTCCCTGGCACATATTGTGTGCACAAAACATTGGTATGATTATTCTCTCTAAAGCTTTACTATATACCTTAAGGTTTCATATGGCTTTGTCACCCTATTCCCACCTTCCCATGGGCCGGCTCCTAGAGCTGAGATGTCATAATATCTGCTGTTGTTATGTGTTCTTACTACTCCTTTGGTTTCCTTATAAACAGATTATCTCTAGGACAGGAAGCCTAGACATGGGCGCAGCCGCGATTATGTACCTCTACCTCATATGTATCATTAACGCAATCATGTTTTCTCATTTCTTAGAGATTTCCTGGTTTACTATAGACAATGTTATGTATAATCTTACTGAAATTTCATTACAATTACTCATGTTATGTACCAAACATTCTGATCTGTTAATTCACATGGTTGCCTCATTTGATAATATCTTGCATCTCAAAAAGTGCCTGCTTATAACTATGTTTTCTTTTTGGATCCGTCCTCAGATCATTTCTGGAGCGCTTGTGGTCTCTCCCCCCATGGGCACGAATTCAGAGAACATTGCCCCTGTTCCTTTCTTGCTGGTGAGTCAATCTCTTGGGCTCCAACTTTTTGGATCTCCATTTAAATTCCACACACATGGTTTTCATCTCACGTGGAGGGCCTTTGACCTCATATGTCCCAGACTAGTCGTCCAAGAGCAAAGACACACACCGCGCAGCTCACTTTTTGCACTAGCCCACTTTTACCTTATACTAATACCATATGGCCATAAACCTTAGGCTAACTTCCTGGAATGTTGGGGGCATTACGTCCCCCGCAAAGAGGAGTATGATCCTACAACAGCTTAAAAAACTCCATACTGATATAGCTCTGCTCCAGGAGACCAAATTGACTTCTGAAGAACATGAAAAACTGAAAGTTAGATGGGTAGGTCATATCCTGTATTCCCCTACTGAAAGTAGGAAAAGAGGGGTGGCCATCCTGGTAAGAAAGGGACTCCAGGTATCTTTTTCACAAGTAGAGATAGATAAGGACGGTAGATATATAATTGCAATTCTAAAAGCAGGGAATCTGGAATATACTATATGTAATGTTTACGGTCCTAATGAATTCTGCCCTTTCTTTTGGTCCTCTCTAATAGCTAAATTGGCCACTTACGCTGCTCCTATCATTTTGGGGGGGGATTACAACTTGGTCCAGGCCCTCCCTTTGGACAGGTTTAGGGACCCGGCATCAGCTAGCTCCTCAGGTTTCTCACACTCAAGATATAAGAGGGAGGTCTCATTGACAAATAACTTAAAGACTACTTTAAATCTTGTAGATGTATGGAGAATACTAAACCCATTGGAGAGAGATTATATTTGTTTGTCTAAGACACATGGCACCCTTTCACGAATAGATTATTTCCTCACCTCCTCTGTTATCACACCTCAAATCCAGCATCCGACCATAGAACACATAACGATTTCAGACCATGCCCCAATTCATTTCTTACTTCAGCCAACACCCATGAGACCCCCAAGTAGATCCTGGAGATTCCCTTCTTATCTATATCACGACATGAATTTTCGTCAACATCTGAAAAGTGCGTGGGCAAATTATGCCTCAGATAACGACCAGCACAAAGAGGACCCCAACTTGTTTTGGCACGCCTCCAAGCCCGTTATGAGGGGCTCTATCACCTCCTTCGCTGCACATCACAATAAAAGTATTAAAAAAAATTGATGAGACATTTTTAGCAAACCTTACTGATGCATACAATGAGTACCTCTCTAACCCCACTCCTGGATCTAGGAAACTATATTATGAGCTTAAGATGGCTAGAGACACATACTTAGCTCAGCAGAATATCAATTTTGATATACACAGACAGGGACGGTACTTTCGGCATGGCAACAAGTCGGGTAAGTTGCTAGCAAATTTAGTCAAACTTTATACGCCTAAATCATACATACTGGCCATAAAATCTAAATCACATCTAACTTCAAACAACAAAGAAATCATGTCAGAATTTATTAAATATTACTCCTCTTTATATACCAGCCAAGAGATTAGCTTAGAGGCTAAGCAAAGCTTCTGGGATGCTACACATATCCCGGCTCTCTCAGAAGAGCATAACTCACTACTTAGCGCCAGCATTCTACCCCAGGAAGTAGTTAAAGCTGTAAATAGAGCCAAACTCGGAAAAGCGGCAGGCCCTGATGGGCTACCTGTAGAGTACTATAGACTTCTTGTGAATGAGATGGCCCCAACTCTTGCCTCCCTATATACCGCATACTTGGAGGGTTCCTCTCAAATAGATGCCAGATTCACAGAGGCAAACATCTGTCTCATCCCTAAGCCTGATAAAGATCCCACAGATACCTCCTCATATCGCCCAATTTCGCTGTTAAACAGCGATTATAAACTACTGACCAAAATTTTAGCTGACCGGTTGGCCCAGATTCTTCCCTCAATCATACACACAGATCAGACCGGGTTTGTAAAAGGGAGATCATCAGTGATCAATATCAGGAAAACATTGGCAATTACCTCTTATTATTGGTATAACACCCATTCCTCTAATCCTGTAGATCTACAAGACGCCTGTCTCCTCGCCCTTGACGCGGAGAAGGCGTTCGACAGGATTGAATGGGATCATTTGCATACGTCACTAGAAAAATTCGGCATTTCAGGCAACTTTACAGCTTTTCTCCAACGGCTGTATACAGCCCCTAAGGCATCTTTGATAGTTAATGGGGAGCTTTCCCCCTCATTTGTTTTGCAGAGGGGTACCAGATAGGGATGCCCGTTGTCCCCTTTGCTCTTCGACCTAGCCATAGAACCCCTTGCATGTCACATCCGACAAAAATGTGCGGGATTAGACGTTTTAGACCATAAGCAACATCTGTCGCTGTATGCAGATGACTTGTTATTATTTATAGGCAATCCTGCTACCAACTTGAATCCCCTCTTAGAGGTAATTAAGACTTTTGGAACTTTCACAGGTTACAAAATTAATGTCAACAAATCTGAAGTCACGTGGCTGCAAAATAAGCAAAACACCACTTTGACAAACACCACTCTTAAAATGACAGATGGCTCATTTAAGTATTTAGGCATTCATATACATGTGAATCCCAATAAATTATACCAGTTAAATCTGTCAAATACTATAAGCAACATAAAACTTTTACTCTCGGGTTGGTGTAGTTTACCCCTATCTCTTATGGGCCGAATTCACTTGTTTAAAATGGTGGCGTTGCCCAAACTCTTATATCCTCTGCAGATGTTGCCTCTCCTTCTTACCAAACAAGACACCAAGTCAATACAATCCGCTCTGGGGCAGTTTATCTGGAGGGGCAAGAAACATAGGATAGGACAAAATTACTTAGCGATGCCCCTGGAAAGAGGAGGTCTTCGTCTCCCGAACATTTTATGGTATAACTGGGCCACTCTGACTAAACTCATACTAGATTGGCTTGTAGATGACAATCGATTCACTGTCCCTGCCTTAGAAAATAGTTTGGTTAAACCAATAAGCTTGGCCTTCCTGCCCCATGCAAGCTTCACTTCACTACCCTCACACATACAGTCTCACGTATTATATAGGGACCCGCTTAGGGCTTGGGCCAAGTTGTGCAGGTTGTGGGGGGTAGACAAATCAGTGAGTAAGCTCTTGCCGATTCAGGGTAACCTAAATTTTCTCCCTGGATACACCACAAAAGCATTTCAGGAGTGGCGTGATCAAAAGCTCACAAAGATTAAACAGCTTATCAATCCTTTGACTCTGGAAATTGTCCCTTTTCAGGATTTAAGGGATGTGTTTGGTCTCCCAAGCTCCCATCGCTTCGCATACTTTCAGTGCAGACATTATATCACTAAGTTAAAAACAGAGGGGCGCCTTCTCAGGGAGCCTACCCAGGTTGATAACCTATGTGCGCTAGAAAGGCAGGGTTCATATAAAATCACACACACATACAATTTAATCTTAAAACATTTTGAAAACTCAGCTATGTGCGGGCTTATATCTAAATGGGACGGTTTTACTGATTTATTAGTTAATGAAGAGCTTATTCACACAAGTCTGAGAAAAATACAGTCAGTCACCATTTCTGCCAAGTTGAGGGAGTCACATCTAAAATTCATGCATCAGGCCTACATAACCCCGCACCTACGCTCTAGATGGGTTCCTGGAGCTAGTGATACTTGCCCTAAGTGCAGTTTGGCTTCACCAGACTGGCTGCATTTGCTTTGGAATTGCCCCAAGCTACAGAGCTTCTGGCTCAAGATATCATACTGGCTCACAAAAGCGACAAACACCCAGATAGCTCTCTCACCTCAACGTATTATTTTCCTAACCCTTAATGATAACCCACCCTCTTATGACAGCTTAGTATCCACAGTAATAGTTTTGGCGAAACAAGTGATCTTGGAGGGTTGGGCTAGTAATAAAACCCCCCCTCTCCAAAAGCTTCTTAGAAATATACATACGCAAATGCTAATAGAACAGGCAGATGTGAAGGGTGATCCGGAAAAACGAGTAAAACGTTTCATACTGAAATGGGGAACCTACCTTCTATATTTACCGGAAGCAGTTAGGGAAAGGGTCATTTACCCATTTAGAAACAGTCTTTTTATCTTAAATGAAAACCTTAAAGGAAATTGGTCTTTCCCGGCCCCCCAGAATTAACCAGTAATACTGCATTGGTGGTGCACAAACTTACCTACCCTGACGCCTTCTTTCATGGTGTCACTATTATTACCACTTCTCTCTCCCTTTCCTGCTCCTGTTGCGTGTCCATGGGGGGTGAACCAGACCGGAGTGCTCAGGTATGTTATTATGTGTTTGTATTATGCGTCTGTGTTACCTTTTGTTTGTTTATATTTCTGTTTGTTCTTGTTTTTTGCTTTTTTGTTATTTTACTTATAAGAAAATGTGAACCCATACCTCTACATGGTGGAGTCATACAGGTCGTTGATTATGTGATTGTATGAAGGATCTTGCAATGTAGTGCTTCATGTACTTTTCTATTGGACTCTTTATGCCCTACTGCAATGTATGTACTGGATTCCGATAATAAATAAAGTTATTAAAAAAAAAAAAATGATTAGATGCGCTAAGAAAGGGTACTATACACTTATCTAAAGACACAATCCCTGTTATGTGTCAAAGAACCATACACACAATTGTTTAAGCTAAGCTTAAGGATAGATAAGTGCGCCTATAAAGGCTAAAAGTATCACAACACCAATATAAAAATAAACATATATGTTTAATAGAATACAGTGTAAATACAGATAAAAAGGGACGTCTCCCTATACTATAATGGCAAACAAAGGACTATAGCTAATAAAAAACGAAATTTAAAGTTAAAAGCAAATAACAAAAATATTTTCTTTTAGTAGACGTTAATAAAGCTTCAGAGGATTAAAAACCAAGCAATCTTGCACAATCCTTGCTAGATCATAGCTAGATCATGGGTGTGGTAATCGGGCACAGTGTCTTGTTTGTGCAGCGTGTGTATCTTACACAGGGCGGCAATGGTATGAAGACAAGGTGGAAAACTCGTAGGTAAAACACTTAGGTGATTTATGAAGTATAATGACCAGAGTTCATATAAGGCATATAGTTCATATATGGTGACAGTGTGCGGAAAGCACTTCAGGTATTAGTAAGTGGTACTTTACCGTATTCCAATGGTAAGTCTCGGTCAAGTCTTGGACCGTTATTGCGGCTAACAGCCGCTCTCCCAAGCTGTTCTCTGCAAACCTGCTCACGTGTCGGACGGCGTCTGACGTCACACCTTACTCGAATTCAAAGAGGTGTTACTGCGCGTGATCAAACAGCTGTTTGGAGATTTCTACTTGGTAACTTTGTTGTCCAAAGAGGTATATGTTCAGCCCTTAGAAGTATATTATGGGCTCACAGCATAAGTTAGGATATGCAGATTCTCCCTCACTTCCAATGAAGTAGTTTGAAGATTAACCCGGGATAAAAAATGCTGTATCAAGAATGCTTCAGATAAAAGCTGCAATGTCACTTAAACAAGCGACGCGTTTCGCCCTCCCTTGGGCTTTATCAAGATGTTTGTGACATGCAGCTCAGACTCTTATATAGGATGTATTCTTGTGTGATAGGTTTGCAGGTTAATTGATAAGTAACACCTTCTTTTTTCTCTTAAGGTGGTATGTGTTCCTTTAATCCTTTGTGTTCATCGTTACACCTTTGATATACTGCTTTCAAGGTGGAATTGTGTAATCTTGTGACCCATGATCTAAAAGTCTTAGTTACCTTGGCATACAAATAATTAATTTTGATGTAATAGATAGGTTTGATTAGAGAGTGATCCCTCATATGATATAAGGATTCACAGATCCTGGATGTATTGTTGTACATATATTTGACATTCTTTCTATTCATATGATATCTATGTACATATTGCTTAGTTATTTTCACATATATATATTTAATATTCCTCTGTTGGCAATAACAGAAATAATAAAATGAAATAGAATAAAATTAAATGCGAATAAGAATAAAAATAAAAAATAAAAGTTAAGTTGGAATATATATATATCAATCTTTATTCGTGTAATATTAATATAGTAAAGTGTACCTTCTAAAAAAGTGATAGAATATGTTATTTCTGTTATTGCCAACAGAGGAATAGCAGTATATCAAAGGTGTAACTATGAACACAAAGGATTAAAGGAACACATACCACCTTAAGAGAAAAAAGAAGGTGTTACTTATCAATTAACCTGCAAACCTATCACACAAGAATACATCCTACATAAGATTCTGAGCTGCATGTCACAAACATCTTGATAAAGCCCAAGGGAGGGCGAAATGCGTCGCTTGTTTAAGTGACATTGCAGCTTTTATCTGAAGCATTCTTGATACAGCATTTTTTAACCCGGGTTAATCTTCAAACTACTTCATTGGAAGTGAGGGAGAATCTGCATATCCTAACTTATGCTGTGAGCCCATAATATACTTCTAAGGGCTGAACATATACCTCTTTGGACAACAAAGTTACCAAGTAGAAATCTCCAAACAGCTGTTTGATCACGCGCAGTAACACCTCTTTGAATTCGAGGAGTAAGGTGTGACGTCAGACGCCGTCCGACACGTGAGCAGGTTTGCAGAGAACAGCTTGGGAGAGCGGCTGTTAGCCGCAATAACGGTCCAAGACTTGACCGAGACTTACCATCGGAATACGGTAAAGTACCACTTACTAATACCTGAAGTGCTTTCCGCACACTGTCACCATATATGAACTATATGCCTTATATGAACTCTGGTCATTATACTTCATAAATCACCTAAGTGTTTTACCTACGAGTGTTCCTCCTTGTCTTCATACCATTGCCGCCCTGTGTAAGATACACACGCTGCACAAACAGGACACTGTGGCCGATTACCAGACCCATGATCTAGCTATGATCTAGCAAGGATTGTGCAAGATTGCTTGGTTTTTAATCCTCTGAAGCTTTATTAACGTCTACTAAAAGAAAATATTTTTGTTATTTGCTTTTAACTTTAAATTTTGTTTTTTATTAGCTATAGTCCTTTGTTTGCCATTATAGTATAGGGAGACGTCCCTTTTTATCTGTATTTACACTGTATTCTATTAAACATATATGTTTATTTTTATATTGGTGTTGTGATACTTTTAGCCTTTATAGGCGCACTTATCTATCCTTAAGCTTAGCTTAAACAATTGTGTGTATGACTTATAAGATGCCTTACGGTGTAATGTTGGTGTCCAACAGTCGCTACCTAGATTATCTGATTTGGCTATATCTCTTTCCAGTATTACCCATTCTTTATCATGTTCATGTCTGCACCAATTAATGATGCGTACAAGGTGGGCTGCTGATTTATATAGTGTTAAGTTTGGGACTCCCATGCCCCCTCTTTCTTTAGACATATACATCGTCTTCATCGGTACTCTAGTCATGTGCTTAGACCATATATAGGTGTTAATAGAGTTTTGTAGGGTTTGCATACATTTTTCAGGTATGGGTATAGGTAAAGCCTGTAGGATATATAGTATCTTCGGAAGTATCATCATCTTTATAGCACTTATTCGGCCTAGCCATGACATGTTTTTATATGTCCAGTCTTGCAGTTCCTGTTTAACCCTTTGATATAGTGGTAAAAAGTTTAGTGTAAATAATTTATCCTTGTCGCTAGATATTTGTAATCCTAGGTATAGTTATTTTGGTATTTGTAAGAGAACACCTGCTGTATTTGTTGTATGGTGTCCTGGGGATTGTGTAAACTGAGAAATTCTGATTTAGAATCGTTAATTTTAAAGTAAGAGATATGACTATATCTAGAGAATTCTACAGAGAGGGCCTTCAGTGATTGTAGTGGGTTTGTCAAAGTAAGCATGATATCGTCAGCATAGAGTGTCATTTTGTATTCTTTGTTACGTATCAAAATGCACAATATATCGGAATTTTGGCGTATATTTGTCTCTAGTGCCTCTATGGCCATTACAAATAATATGGGTGACAGCGGGCATCCCTGACGTGTGCCGTTCGAGATTTTGATCGGGGAAGATAAGGAGTCATTTAGGCGTATTTTAGCTTTGGGGTGTCTGTATAAAGCAAATATTTTCTCAATTATCAGTGCTCCAAATCCAAATTTATATAGGGTGGCCTCTAGGAATTTCCAACTTAGCCTATCAAAGGCTTTTTCCGCGTCTATGGACAGTAAAATAGTTGGAATTTTCATTTTAGAAACATAATCTGACAGGTTAATTATTTTGATAGTATTATCCCTAGCTTCTCGGTTTGGTGTAAAGCCTGCTTGGTTAATATTGATCAGTAGGGGAAGAATTTTGTTGATGCGGCTTGCCATAATTTTTGCAAATAACTTTGTGAGGGTTAGGTTTTTAAATATATAATATATTTAATTTAATTTGTAGTTTAATGTAATCTTAGTATAATAGTTAGGGTAGATTAATTATTAGTTTAATATAGTTTAATATAATTTTAGTATAATAGTTAGGGTAGATTAATTATTAGTTTAATATAGTTTAATGTAATTTTAGTATAACAGTTAGGGTAGATTAATTGTTAGTTTAATATAGTTTAATTTAAATCTAAAGGTAAGTTTTAATTTATTATAAGATAGGGATGAGTTAATATTTAATATATTATTATATATTAATAGGTTAATTTAATGTATGGAAATGTGGGGGGCTGGCGGTTTAGGGGTTAATTGGTTTAGTAAGTGGTAGTGATGTGGGAGGCCATGGGTTTAGGGGTTAATACATTTATTTAGTTGCGGCGGGCTCCAGGAGCAGAGGGATAGGGGTTAATACATTTAGTTAGTTGCAACGGGGTCCGGGAGCGGCGGGATAGGGGTTAATAAGTTTATTAGAGTTGTGGTGGGCTCCCGGAGCGGCGGGATAGGGGTTAAACATTTTAGCATAGTGGCGGTGTTTAGTGACAGTATATAAATAAATCTGGGAAAAAGCCGAACAGCAGCAAGATCGATGACTGTTTAGTTAACAACAGTCCACTGCTCATCGCCCTGTACTTGGTGCGCAGCTTTTTGACAGCTTTTTATATAAATATGGAGAGCATATTCAGGTCCGCGGCCGCGATATTAGGCGATGTCAGGCAAGCGTATTGGTGCCGTTGAATGTAGCACAGTTGATAAGTAGGCCTCTTAATATCTATGGAATGCAATGGCTCAAACTGAGCATGCTGCAAAACTTTAAGAAAAAAAGTTAAGGTTCCCAGGAGGAGCAACAGACTTAAACACAGGCCTGATTCTGACCAAGGCCTGACAAAAAGATTACACATCTGGCATGTCTGCCAGACGCTTATGCAGCAAGAAAAGATAATGCAGAAATCTGACCCTTCAACAACTGTTTGAAGAACCTTTCTCCCAAAAGAACCTCACCCGAGGCAAAAGTATCTAATTTGAAAAATTTGGACAGGGCATGCAGAGAAGACCAAATTGCAGCCTTGCAAATCCATTCCACAGAAGCTTCATTTTTGAAAACCCAAGAAGAAGAGACAGCCCTAGTGGAATGAGCTGTAATTCTCTCAGGAGACTGCTGCCCAGCAATCTCATAAGCAAAACCAATTATACTTCTCAACCAGAGAGAAAGAGAAGTAGCAGAAACTTTCTGACATTTACGTTTCCCAGAGAAACAAACAGGGCAGAAGACTGGTGAAAATCCTTAGAGGTCTGTAAATAAAAATTTAAAGCACGTACAACCTCCAAGTTGTGCAATAAGCATTCTTCAGAAAAGAAGAACTATGACAAAGAGAAGGAACAACAATTTCCTGATTAAAATTTCTGTCCAAAACCACTTTAGGAAGGAACCTAACTTAGTACGAAGAACCGCCTCATCGGCACAAAAGATAAGATAAGGCTAATCACACTGCAACACTCTCCGAGCTGAAGAGATAGCAATAAGAAACAAAACCTTCCAAGATAACAACTTAATATCTATGGAATGCAATGGTTCAAACAGAGCTTGCTGCAAAACTTTAAGAAGAAAAGTTAAGGCTCCCAGGAGGAGCAACAGACAAACACAGGCCTGATTCTGACCAAGGCCTGACAAAAAGATTGCACATCTGCTTAGACAGAATTAAACGTTCAGTCTCCAAGCAGTCAACTTCAGAGAAATGAAAATGTGGATGAAAGAAGGGACCCTGAATCAGAAGGCCCTTCCTCAGAGGCAGTCTCCAAGGTGGAAGAGATGATATCTCCACTAGGTCTGCATACCAGATCCTGCGAGGCCACACAGGGACTACTAGAATTACCAACTCTCTCTCCTGTTTGATACGAGCAATGACTCGTGGAAGGAGAGCAAATGGAGGAAACAGGTAAGCCAGCCTGAAATCCCAAGGAACCACCAGAGCATCTTTCAGAGCGGCCTGTGAACCTCTTGATGTCAAACCGTTCCTTGGAAGCTTAGCATTTTGCAGAGACACCATCAGATCCAACTCTGGCACCCCCATTTGAGGGTTAATTTGGAAAACACATCCGGATGGAGTTCCCAACCACCCAGGATGAAAAGTCTGTCTGCTCAGGAAATCCACTTCCCAGTTGTCCACTCCTGGAATGTGGATGGTAGATAGACAACAATTGTGAGCTTCCATTCACTGAACAATCCAAGTTACCTCCTACATGGCTAAGGAACTCTGAGTTCTGATGGTTTATGTAAACCATTGAGGTGATATTGTTTGACTGGAACCAAGCTAAGGACAACTGAGGCCAAGCCTACAGAGCATTGTAAATCGCTCTCAACTGCAAGATGTGAAAGAGGAGAGCAGACACTTCCAAGTCCATCATTCTTGCACCTTAAACAAGACCTAGACTGCTTACCAGCCCAGCAGGTTGGTGTCCGTGGTCACATCACCCAGGAATGTCTCTAGAAGCAAGCATCCTGAGACAGATATTCCTGAGAAACCAATACGGGAGAGAGTCTCTTGTCGACTGATCTAGATCTATCCTTTGAGACACATCTGAATGTTCTCTATTTTATGGAAAATAGCAAAGGGAATGATGTTCATGATAACCATCAGACCCAATTCCTTCCATACATTAAGACACTGAAAAGTGAAGGTAAAATTAACTGCAGCTAGGTCCAAACTTCCAACCTTCTGGTTGCAAAATGGCTAATCTATTTACTGGACCACAAGAGCTTGCTGTTGGCTGGACAGTAGACTGCAGAGAAAGGAAAATGAATAAATCTGTGATTATCTGACCTCTGTTAGGAATATTCTCCTAGATAGATAATCTATTAAGGTCCCCCAAAAAATTACCCTTGTAGATGTAACAAGGGAACTCTTCTCCAGATTCATTTCCCATCTATGTGAAAGTAGATTGGACAAGATCTCTTGAAAAGAGAGTTTGCTTGAAGAAGGATGACACCTGAATCATATATTGTCCAGAAGAGCACCCTTGCAATGCCCCAAGTCCTAAAAGTCATTCTAGGATGACAAGACTCAGAAACTTAAACAGATTCCGAATAATGGGAACAATAAATACACATCCTTCAGGTCTATGTTCATTATGAACAGGCCCTTTTGAACCAAAGTAGAATGGATACTACCTTGATGATCAGAACCTGAGAAACTTGAGGAAATACATAGACCCCATTCCCAGACTGGGACTGGAACTATCATTCCCAGAGAGGAAGGCCCTGAACCCAGTTCAAGGAATGCCTCTGGATTTCAGATACTCTAGAAGGAGAAATCTGCCTCTGAGAGGAAATCTTAGATAGGACTCCAAGAGACATGCCTGACCCTGCAGAAAGAGGAAAAGGAAAAAACTTCCTACAGTCTTTCTCTCTTGACGTGAGGTAGAAAAACTCTTTTTTTCACCTGAAAAGTCTGAGGAAAAGTCCAAACAAGGTCTCATTTTTGAAGGAAAACTCCAAAAGCATGGATTTGGAGGAAACATAATATATTGAACCTGCAACTGCAGAACTATAATGCCTAGGCTGTACCACTAAGCCACATGTAGGCTTCTCAGCTGATCACAATGCCTGACAGGCTAGCACAGCAAGTCTAATAAGACCAGGCACTGCTCTAAATGACCATTAAACCTCCAGCTTCTTATTCATGGATCTGTAAAGGAGCAGCTATCCTCCATAGGGATCGAAGTTCCCTCTATAGGGTTTAAATTCTCTTAGCCAGAGTAGAAAGCCCCTTCTACTAAAGGCCCCGTGCGCCATGATATTTACTGTGGACAGTGACAGGAACTATAGTAAAAACAGGAGATGGGGTGCCTAAGCAGCGGCCATGATAGGTTACATTTTCTAAAGCTCTGGAAGATTTCTATACAATCTACTATATATCCACTTAACTATACAAAATCCACCCTTCTCGAGCTCATATACAGATCTATGGACCCAAGCTGCACAGATCCATATGAGATTTACTGTATCTTTGGCCTTCCAATACTGACCTAGGCCAAAGAGACATTAAGCTGCGGCCTACCACGCATTACTTCAGCTCCCCCACCCCCTCCGAATACGGGGCTAAAATAGTTCAGCATGGTGATACCACACAGAGATGACTCTCACACAAGGATACAAATCCTCTTCACTGATCTTACACGGCGAATGCAACATAACTTTGATGACCTGACTTTGTTAATAAAAAGGAAGATAAATAGAGGACCCACACCAAAGCTATTCCATCCCAGAGCCATCTACCTTCATAAATAACCAGGGACATGCGGTTGGGGCTCTACACTCCTCTGTGCCAACCACCATGTGCCCTGCAGATGGAGCTGCAATAAAAGGGAGACTGAATATGGCGACAACTTCCCTGGAGACAGATGCATCTACAGAGCAGCATTGTCAAGCGGTTCCAATGTTCGACCTTGGTGAGCTGTACTCTGTCACACTAGCTACCAACAAACTGCACCTACCCGGACCTACTCCTGCCCATTACACCCCGACAGTGGAGGGGGATCAGCTCTCGGCGCTTCCTTGGAGGGATGCGGCCGACCCAAAGGGGGGCAGCCTGAGCAGCCCTCGCCATTTCCACTTTGGTGCGCCCTGTGACAGCCGGTATATGCGGAGCTCCGGTGAGTTACACCCTGTGGCAGAAAAGGCAGCCAGACATGTTGTAGTGCTGGCGGCTACTGGTTCCCACGGACATCAGGCACAACTAGTGGAACAGCTGAAGAAGCTTAATGCACCATACCGGAGGGGGAGAGTTTTAGCCTGGCTGCTTAGAGCTTTGGTGCCCACAGCTGTCCAATTTGAAGAGATGGGATACTTACATCATCCAGCTTCACATACTCCGCATACTCTCCATGATATGTCGGCACCTGCCCAACGGAACAAATTTAATAAGCAAGGTGTGGGTTAGAAACATAAACTTTGGCAGAAGCTGTCCCACTCTGCGATCTAGTTACTGTCTATTCTATTTTCTTTTTTTCTCTCCATGATCATCATACAGACTCTGACATATGGGAAAATAAGAAGTCATATACCACCTCTTACATGGTTTGCTTACATTGCACTTTTTGAAAAATATTGTACATGGTATTGCAACTGTGTGTAGTGTTGATTATGAACTTACTTTCTAAGTCACGTCTGTATGTTTTTATACTCCAACATACTAAAAGTGGATTAATATTGCTGAATCATTTGCAAGTAATATTTTATTTCTATCCCCTTAAAGAGGAGTTAAACTAGAGTAACAAGCAATACTTCCTTCATACTAACAAATTAATCTGATAACAGTGAATGCTGTGTGTATCTATCACTAAGTTTTTGTTTAACTATTACTCATTTACTTAAGAAAATCAGACTCAGGTTCTAGGCTATAAGTATAGAGTGTGCTAACTAGCGCCTAGATTACGAGTTTTGTCAGTAAGGCTGTGCGGTGCTAACGCTCCTTTATTTCTTTCCGCTCCCTTTAAACAACGCTGGTATTACGAGTTTTCTTTAACAGGCGTTAGCCTCAGAAAAGTGAGTGTTGAGCAAAATTTAGCTCCACATCTCACCTCGATACCAGCGTTGCTTACGGTAGCGGTAAGCAGTCAAAACGTGCTTGTGCACGATTTCCCTATAGGAAACAATGGGGCTGAGCTGGGTGAAAAAAAACCTAACACCTGCAAAAAAGCAGCGTTCAGCTCCTAACGCAGCCCTATTGATTCCTATGGGAAAATAAAAGTTATGTCTGCACCTAACACCCTAACAAGAACCCCGAGTCTAAACACCCCTAATCTTACACTTATTAACCCCTAATCTGCCACCCCGACATCATCGCCACCTGCATTATACTATTAACCCCTAATCTGCCGCTCCGGACTCCGCCGCTACCTACATTATACTAATGAACCCCTAATCTGCTGCCCCTAACATCGCCGAACCCTACATTATATTTATTAACCCCTAATCTGCCGCCACCGCAACTATAATAAAGTTATTAACCCCTAAACCTAAGTCTAACCCTAACACCCCCCTAACTTAAATATAATTTAAATTAAACAAAATTAATTTAACATAATTAAATAAATTATTCCTATTTAAAACGAAATACTTACCGATAAAATAAACCCTAAGCTAGCTACAATATAACTAATAGTTACATTGTAGCTAGTTTAGGATTTACAATTATTTTACAGGCAACTTTGTATTTATTTTAACTAGGTACAATAGTTATTAAATAGTTATTAACTATTTAATAACTACCTAGCTACAATAAGTACAAAATTACCTGTAAAATAAAACCTAACCTAGGTTACAATTACACCTAACACTACACTATAATTAAATAAATTACCTAAACTACCTACAATTAATTACAATTAAATTAAACTAAATTACGAAAACAAACACTAAATTACAGAAAAAAAAGAATTACAAGAATTTTAAACTAATTACACCTAATCTAATCCCCCTAATAAAATAAAAAAGCCCCCCAAAATAATAAAATTTCCCTACCCTATACTAAATTACAAATAGCCCTTAAATAGGCCTTTTGCGGGGCATTGCCCCAAAGTAATCAGCTCTTTTACCTGTAGAAAAAAGAATACAATACCCCCCCCAACATTACAACCCACCACACACACACCCCTACTCTAAAACCCACCCAATCCCCCCTTAAATAAACCTTACACTAACCCCCTGAAGATCACCCTACCTTGAGCCGTCTTCACCCAGCCGGGCACAAGTGGTCCTCCAGAGGGTCCGAAGTCTTCATCCGATCGGGGCAGAAGAGGTCCTTCAGATGGCAGAAGGCTTCATCCAGTTGGCATCTTGTATCTTCATCCTTCCGGAGTGGAGCGGGTCCATCTTCAATCCAGCCGACGCGGAGCCATCCTCTTCAAACGAAGTCCTAACGAACAATGAAGGTTCCTTTAAATGACATCATCCAAGATGATGTCCCTTGAATTCCGATTGGCTGATAGAATCCTATCAGCCAATCGGAATTAAGGTAGGAAAAATCCTATTGGCTGATGTAATCAGCCAATCAGATTGAAGTTCAATCCGATTGGCTGATCCAATCAGCCAATAGGATTGACCTTGCATTCTATTGGCTGATTGGAACAGCTAATAGAATGCGAGGTCAACCCGATTGGCTGATTACATCAGCCAATAGGATTTTTCCTACCTTAATTCCGATTGGCTGATTGGATTCTATCAGCCAATCGGAATTCAAGGGACACCATCTTGGATGACATCATTTAAAGGAACCTTTATTCTTCGTTAGGACTTCGTTTGAAGAGGATGGCTCCGCGTCGGCTGGATTGAAGATGGACCCGCTCCGCTCCGGAAGGATGAAGATACAAGATGCCAACTGGATGAAGACTTCTGCCGTCTGGAGGACCTCTTCTGTCCCGATCGGATGAAGACTTCAGACCCTCAGGAGGACCACTTGTGCCCGGCTGGGTGAAGATGGCTCAAGGTAGGGTGATCTTCAGGGGGTTACTTTGGGGCAATGCCCCGCAAAAGGCCCTTTTAAGGGCTATTTGTAATTTAGTATAGGGTAGGGAAATTTAATTATTTTGGGGGGCTTTTTTATTTTATTAGGGGGATTAGATTAGGTGTAATTAGTTTAAAAAAATTTTTTCTGTAATTTAGTGTTTTTTTTCTCGTAATTTAGTTTATTTCATTTAATTGTAGGTAGTTTAGGTAATTTATTTAATTATAGTGTAGTGTTAGGTGTAATTGTAACTTTTAGGTTAGGTTTTATTTTACAGGTATTTTTGTATTTATTTTAGCTAGGTAGTTATTAAATAGTTAATAACTATTTAATAACTATTGTACCTAGTTAAAATAAATACAAAGTTGCCGGTAAAATAAATATAAATGCTAAGCTAGCTACAATGTAACTATTAGTTATATTGTAGCTAGCTTAGGGTTTATTTTATCGGTAAGTATTTCGTTTTAAATATGATTCATTTATTTAATTATAGTGATGTCGCAAACATAAAAATTTGGGTTCGCAAACGTCAAAAGCGAACTTCCGCAACTGTTCGCGAACGGGCAAACCGGACGAACCGCCATAGACTTCAATAGGCAGGCGAACTTTAAAACCCACAGGGACTTTTTCTGGCCACAATAGTTATGGAAAAGTTGTTTCAAGAGAACTAACACCTGGACTGTGTGTGATGTCTGAAAAAGAGACATATATTAGAGTGGACCACAGCTACTGATAAAACAATATATCTATATATATAAATGGTGTAGCTAAGTGTGTAGCAGGGTGTCACATAGATGCCTTAAGTAATATGTGACAACCTAGCACACACACAACTAGCAGTTAATGTGTGAAGAAAGGAAAAAATAAACAAAGCAGCAGCAATCACTATAGCTGAAGTAACAGGGTTAATATAATTCAGAAGTGTAACTAGCTGCTTTAACCTCAATAATGCAATTATTGTGTAACGTTATACCTTGAATATATATATGTTTGTGCACAAAACAAGGAATGGAAAAGGCTTATGGTGTTTTGGAAGCAATGGGAAAATGGATACTTATAAGGTAACATGAGCTCTTATAACTAGTGCACATAGAGGATTGCGCCAAAGTGTACAGTTTGAGCAGCATAACAATATAGCAAAAGAACCCCCTTAATATTGGTACCTGATAGACTAAAAGTTGGAGACTGGACTTCGGTATAACCGCAAGTAAGGTAAGTGCTGAGAGCGGTAAGATAGCAGCTGAAGCCGGCAAGAGAGTGGCGTGTGACGTCACAGGGGCCGGAGTTCCGGTTAGCGGAGCAGTTCACTTCACAGGAAAGCAGCTTGAATGAGACAGGGCTCAGGGAGCGGTTGCTGCACAGACTGCAGGTAGAGGGCGGAGCTCAGGACTGGTCCGGAATGAATCAATACCAAGCAATGAGTAAGTGAGGATTGTTGCTATTTATGGCAATTGCAAGGGATTTAAAGGGCCAGTACTATGTTACAATAGGTGAGGTTAATAAGCATGACACTGTGGCATGCCGGAGGGGGATCCATTGCAAAACTCCCATGGAAAATTACACAGTTGATGCAGAGTCTGGTTTTAAGCCATTAAGGGCATAAATCACCTAACATTCCTAAATTGTTTGGAATAACGTGCTTTAAAACATCAGGTATGATGTTGTATCGATCAGGTACTGTAAGGGTTACGCCCGCTTCACAGTGACAGACCAAACTCCCCATTTAAAGGGACAGTCTACACCAGAATTTTTATTGTTTTAAAAGATAGATAATCCCTTTATTACCCATTTCCCAGTTTTGCATAACTAACACATTTATAATAATATACTTTTAACCTCTGTGATTATCTTGTATCTAAGCCTCTGCAAACTGCCCCTTTTTTCAGTTCTTTTGACAGACTTGCAGTCTAGCCAATCAGTGCAGGCTCCCAGATAACTTCTCGTGCACGAGCACAGTGTTATCTATATGAAATATGTGAACTAACACCCTCTAGTGGTGAAAAACTGTTCAAATGCATTCTGAAAAGAGGTGGCCTTCAAGTTCTAAGAAATTAGCATATGAACCTCCTAGATTAAACTTTCAACTAAGAATACCAAGAGAACAAAGCAAAATTGGTGATAAAAGTAAATTGGAAAATTGTTTAAAATGACATGCTCTATCTGAATCATGAAAGTTTATTTTGGCCTAGACTGTCCCTTTAACGCACCGCAAACAACCGCAAACAGTACATTTGCACAACTGCAAACTCCCCATTTGCACAAGGTTGGATACCAAGCTAGCCATGTCCCGTTCCTTGTCATCACTGATGTCATTGAAGGTCTCTTCCTCCACCCAGCCACGTACAACACCAAGGGTCCCCGAAAGGTGACAACAAGCCACCTGGGACGCCTGCTGTGTTTGGTCTTCCTCCTCCTCAAAGCCACCTTCCTCCTCTGACTCCTCTTCTTCAGACTCCTCTCTCTGCATTGCCTCTCTCTGCGTTATTATAAGGTGTGTTAGGTAGTACTATTCCTGTCAGTTTAATCCCTGTTACGTTCCCTATCAGGGGACGTGTATATGGCATCGATTTTAGGAACCGGGAGATGGAAAAAGATGCTTGGTCGGTCCTCCTACTTCAAATTTGGGGCACTGCGCGTGCAATCTACTGTGCCACCAGATATGAGTGGTGTGTTAAGTAGTTCTATTCTTATCAGTTTAATCCCTGTTACGTCCCCTATCAGGGGACGTGTATATGGCATCGATTTTAGGAACTGGGAGATGGAAAAAGATGCTTGGTCGGTCCTCCTACTTCAAATTTGGGGCACTGGGCGTGCAATCTAATGTGCCACCAGATATGAGTGGTGTGTTAAGTAGTTCTATTCTTATCAGTTTAATCCCTGTTACGTCCCCTATCAGGGGACGTGTATATGGCATCGATTTTAGGAACCGGGAGATGGAAAAAGATGCTTGTTCGGTCCTCCTACAACACCAAGGGTCCCCGAATGGTGACAAGCCCCCTGGGACGCCTGCTGTGTTTGGTCTTCCACCTCCTCAAACCACCTTCCTCCTCTGACTCCTCTTCTTCAGACTCCTCTCTCTGCTTTATTATAAGGTGTGTTAAGTAGTACTATTCCTATCAGTTTAATCCCTGTTACGTCCCTTATCAGGGGACGTGTATATGGCATCGATTTTAGGAACCGGGAGATGGAAAAAGATGCTTGGTCGGTCCTCCTACTTCAAATTTGGGGCACTGCGCGTGCAATCTAATGTGCCACCAGATATGAGTGGTGTGTTAAGTAGTTCTATTCTTATCAGTTTAATCCCTGTTACGTCCCCTATCAGGGGACGTGTATATGGCTTCGATTTTAGGAACCGGGAGATGGAAAAAGATGCTTGGTCGGTCCTCCTACTTCAAATTTGGGGCACTGCTCATGCAATCTAATGTGCCACCAGATATGAGTGGTGTGTTAAGTAGTTCTATTCTTATCAGTTTAATCCCTGTTACATCCCCTATGAGGGGACGTGTATATGGCATCGATTTTAGGAACCGGGAGATGGAAAAAGATTCTTGGTTGGTCCTCCTACTTCAAATTTGGGGCACTGCGCGTGCAATCTAATGTGCCACCAGATAGGAGTGGTGTGTTAAGTAGTACTATTCCTATCAGTTTAATCCCTGTTATGTGCCTTTTTTTTTGGTTTGGTTTTTGAAGCCACAGTGCAGCACCAGAGGCCAGAAAAATTAGGCATGTACACATGCCTGAAAAATTAGGTATTGTTGCAGCCACTGCTGTAGCAGCGGCCAGAAAAATTGATGTGTGTTTCCCAGGCAGAAAGTGTCCTAAAACATTGCGGCTTGAACCCTAGTTGGTGGCGGATAAGTCACGCAAGTCATCCGGGATTCAGAGATAAAATACAGCAGCGTGTGGACCATTTTTAGCCCAAGGCAGCTCATCTCATCAGGCCTTTTTTAGTCGAATGTATCGCCCACTGTCAGTCCCTTCGGGATCCATCCCTCATTCATCTTAATAAAGGTGAGGTAATCTAGACTTTTTTGACCTAGGCGACTTCTCTTCTCAGTGACAATACCTCCTACTGCACTGAAAGTCCTTTCTGACAGGACACTTGAAGCGGGGCAGGCCAGAAGTTCTATCGCAAATTGGGATAGCTCAGGCCACAGGTCAAGCCTGCACACCCAGTAGTCAAGGGGTTCATCGCTCCTCAGAGTGTCGATATCTGCAGTTAAGGCTGGTAGTCTGCTACCTGTCGGTCGAATCGTTCTATGAGGGTGGACCCCGAAGGGCTGTGGCGATGCGTAGGACTTCGGGGGTGGACCCCGATGCATAGGACTTCGGGGGTGGACCCCGAAGGGCTGTGGTGATGCGTAGGACTTAAAAAGCTCTGCATGTCCTCCATCAACAACACGTCTGACGTCTGTAAAGCGTCCTGTTCTTGCCGGCGTGGTGGTGGGAGGAGGAGGACTACTTTCACCTCTTCCCCTGTTAGATTCCCATTGTGCTGTGACATCACCCATATACCCTTATACGCTGTGTAAAGCATACTTTTTAATTTATTTTGGAACTGATGCATCCTTTCCAACTTGTGGTAATTTGGTAACATTTCAGGCATTTTATGCTTATACCGGGGGTCTAGTAGTGTGGACACCCAGTACAGGTCGTTCTCCTTCAGCCTTTTTATACGAGGGTCCCTCAACAGGCACGTCAGCATGAAAGACCCCATTTGCACAAGGTTGGATGCCAAGCTATTCATGTCCCGTTCCTCGTCCTCAGTGATCTCACTGAAGGTATGTTCTTCCCCCCAGCCACGTACAACACCACGGGTACCAGATAGGTGACAACGAGCACCCTGGGATGCCTGTTGTGGTTGGTCTTCCTCCTCCTCCTCAAAGCCACATTCCTCCTCTGACTCCTCTTCCTCACAATCCTCTTCCAGCGTTGCCGCAGGTCCAGCAAGCGATGCTGATAAGGCTGTTTCTGGTGGTGATGGTGACCACGACTCTTCCTCTTCACGCTCATCTACGGCCTGATCCAGCACTCTTCGCAGGGCACGCTCCAGGAAGAAAACAAATGGTATGATGTTGCTGATGGTGCCTTCGGTGCGACTGACTAGGTTTGTCACCTCCTCAAAAGGACGCATGAGCCTACAAGCATTGCACATGAGCGTCCAGTAACGTGGCAAAAAAATTCCCAGCTCCTCAGAGGCTGTCCTAGCACCCCGGTCATACAAATAGTCATTAACAGCTTTTTCTTGTTGGATCAGGCGGTCGAACATTAGGAGTGTTGAATTCCAATGTGTCGCAAATCAAGCGCCTCACTGGCATGTTGTTTCGCCGCTGGATATCTGACAAGTGTGCCATGGCTGTGTAGGAACGCCTGAAATGGCCACACACCTTCCTGGCCTGCTTCAGGAGGTCCTGTAAGCCTGGGTACTTATGCACAAAGCGTTGTACGATCAGATTACACACATGTGCCATGCACGGCACATGTGTCAACTTGCCCAAATTCAATGCCACCACCAAATTTCTTCCGTTGTCATTATCCACTTTGCCGATCTCCAGTTGGTGCGGAGTCAGCCACTGATCCACCTGTACGTTCAGGGCAGACAGGAGTGCTGGTCCGGTGTGACTCTCTGCTTTCAGGCAAGTCAACCCCAAGACGGCGTGACACTGCCATATCCAGGATGTGGAATAGTACCTGCGGAGCTGGGGGGGGGGGGGCGTTGATGTGGAGCAAGACGCAGCAGCAGAAGAGGACTCAGCCGAGGAGGTTATGGAAGAGGATGGAGTAGGAGGAGTAGAGGAGGTGGCAGCAGGCCTGCCTGCAAGTCGTGACGGTGTCACCAACTCCTCTGCAGAGCCACGCATTCCATGTTTGGCAGCATCAGCAGGTTTACCCAATGCGCAGTGTAGGTGATATACCTGCCCTGACTATGCTTTGCAGACCAGGTATCAGTGGTCAGATGGACCCTTGCCCCAACACTGTGTGCCAGACATGCCATTACTTCCTTTTGCACAATCGAGTACAGGTACAAGAAATTTCGTCCGGGTACCTTCTACTGCGGTGTCCCAATAGCTACAAATTTTTGGAACGCCTCAGACTCCACCAGCTTGTATGGTAAATGTTGGCGGGCTAAGAGTTCAGTCAAGCCAGCTGTCAGATGCCGGGCAAGGGGGTGACTTTGTGACATTGGCTTCTTACGCTCAAACATGTCCTTGACAGACAGCTGACTGTGGGCAGATGAGCAGGAACTGCTCAAGGCGAGACATGGAGTGGCGGATGGTTGAGAGGGGGCAAGGAGGACAGCAGTGGTTGACGTGGCTGAAGATGCTGGACCAGGAGGAGGATGGCGGCTTTGAGTTTGTGTGCTGCTTGTACTCATGTGTTGATCCCATAGGCGTTTGTGATGTGTGATCATGTGCCTTCGCAAAGCAGTTGTATCTAGATGGGTGTTGGACTTCCCACAATTCAGTTGCTTTTGGCACAGGTTGCAAATGGCATCGCTGTTGTCAGAGGCAGACACACAAAAAAATGCCACACTGCTGAGCTCTGCAATGACGGCATTCTGGTGGTGGCAACAGCATGCGTTGATTGGCGTGCTGTCTGGCTGACCCCGGGTGCTGATGCATGCTGTCTGACTGTGCCACTAGCTCCTTGAAACAACCTCCCCCTCCTTCCAACTCGTCTCCTCCTCCTCTCTGTCTCCCCATCTGAACTTTCCCCCTCTTCTTCTTCTCTTCTAGCGGGCACCCATGTGACATCCACGGACGCATCGTCATCATCAACCGCTTCACTTGTATCTGACAAGTCAACAAAGGAAGCAGCAGTGGGTACAACATCATCATCATCACACCGTACGTCCATGTGTGTAATGCTGCCTGACTGAGACATATCCCTGTTATCTACATCCTCTGGCAATAATGGTTGCGCATCACTATCACTCATTTCTTCCAAGTGATGTGTAAATAACTCCTCTAACAGATCAAGTGAAGTGGATGTGGTGCTAGTGTTGGTGGTGGTGGCATGCGGGCGAGTGGTAACTTGAGAGGTGCCCGAAGCTAAGCTGGAGGAGGATGGTGCGTCAAGCTTCTGAGCGGAAGCTGTAGAAGATTGGGTGTCCTGTGCTAGCCAGTCAACTATGTCCTCAGAAATGTTCGAGTTCAGGGTACGTGGCCTCTGAACACTGGGCATTATTCTAGGGCCAAAGGGAATCACAGCACCACAAACACGACGGCCCCTGCGGGGTGGCCTGCCTCTGCCTGTCATTTTTTTTTTATTATTGGTACTATGCGTGCAAGCTACTGTGACAACAGATATGAGTGGCACTGTGCACTGGCAGAAGTTGGCAGAGTAGACGCTGTAGGCCTGACACACACGCTTGCAGACAACTAACTGCTATTCAATCTATTACAGTCAACTGCACCGACAGACCGCAGAAAACACCAGCTTCAGAGTGGAACATGAAACAGTAAAGACAAACTTAGCGACACTGGAGAAAAAGCTGACACTGGCTCATAGTGAGGTGCAGCAACTCAAGGGCAACTTACGTCAGTATGAAGGGCTTGTGGATACCTATAAAGAGCAGGTACAAAAAACTCGTAAAGAAGCCGATGAGATTTGTCTCCAACTGGAAAGAAGCATCTCTGAAAACAAAAACTTGAAGGACTGTTTAGCCCTGGTCTGGGCACTGAAGAAGTTGAACCCTTATTTATACGGAGAGGAATTCTCTCTCATAACGGGAATGCAGATGGATTGTCCCGGCAAACTGACATTCCTACCACCTCCTAGTCCGGTCATCCCCAAGTTGACCTGCCAAAGGGTCAAGCCGTGTCTGCCGGAGTGTCCCACCAGGAGGGAGCCGTGTGACAGACGCCTATGTCAGTACAGGAAGGGTTAACTTTGTTCAGTTTTGAGAAACTATTTTCGAAAGACAGGTTTCCTGGCATCAGCTATTGTTTATTGTAATTAAGTTTAAGTGATAAGCGTTCACATTGTTTAATCACCTCCAGAGTCAGACTGCCAGGTGTCAAGAAGGACTCCATTGTTTTCTTGCGTTTGTTTATTTGGTTAAGTAATGCAATTCTATTGTATCCTGTAAAAGGGCGTCTTCCCTCTTTCTAATGTACAATACTCTTCCAAACCCCCATCTGGTCTCCTAGGGGAGTTCTGCATAAATACTGGGCATATAGCCTTCAATAAAGTACATTCTGTTTTACCCTCAAGATGAAGCTTGGTCTCATGTTTGGGGGGAATTAACTGGGTTCGTGTGTTGCTGATCCCGTATTCAGGGCATCTTTCATCTATATTAACCCTTGATATCAGGGTTATACATTAATAGGTAAAAAGTGTAGCGGGTACTTTGTGATGTGTAGATTTAGGGTTTAATAGTGTAGTGGGTACTTTGTGATGTGTAGGTTTAGGGGTTAATAGTGTAGCGGGTACTTTGTGATGTGTAGGTTTAGGGGTTAATAGTGTAGCTGGTACTTTGTGATGTGTAGGTTTAGGGGTTAATAGTGTAGTGTGTACTTTGTGATGTGTAGGTTTAAGGGTTTAATACTGTAGTGGGTACTTTGTGATGTGTAGGTTTAGAGTTTAATAGTGTAGTGAGTACTTTGTGATGTGTAGGTTTAGGGTTTAATAGTGTAGTGAGTACTTTGTGATGTGTAGGTTTAGGGTTTAATAGTGTAGTGGGTACTTTGTGATGTGCAGGTTTAGGGGTTAATAGTGTAGTGAGTACTTTGTGATGTGTAGGTTTAGGGGTTAATAGTGTAGTGGGTACTTTGTGATGTTTAATAGTGTAGTGGGTACTTTGTGATGTGTAGGTTTGGGGTTTAATAGTGTAGTCGGTACTTTGTGATGTGTAGGTTTAGGGGTTAATAGTGTAGCGGGTACTTTGTGATGTGTAGGTTTAGGGTTTAGTAGTGTAGTTGGTACTATGTGATGTGTAGGTTTAGGGGTTAATAGTGTAATGGGTACTTTGTGATGTGTAGGTTTAGGGGTTAATAGTGTAGTGGGTACTTTGTGATGTGTAGCTTTAGGGTTTAATAGTGTAGTGGGTACTTTATGATGTGTAGGTTTAGGGGTTAATAGTGTAGTGGGTACTTTATGATGTGTAGGTTTAGGGGTTAATAGTGTAGTTGGTACTATGTGATGTGTAGGTTTAAGGGTTAATAGTGTAGTGGGTACTTTGTGATGTGTAGGTTTAAGGGTTAATAGTGTAGTGGGTACTTTGTGATGTGTAGGTTTAGGGGTTAATAGTGTAGTGGGGTACTTTGTGGTGTGTGGGGGTGTCAGTTTAGGGGTTAATAGTGTAGTGGGTACTTTGTGATGTGTAGGTTTAAGGGTTAATAGTGTAGTGGGTACTTTGTGATGTGTAGGTTTAGGGGTTAATAGTGTAGTGGGTACTTTGTGATGTGTAGGTTTAGGGGTTAATAGTAGTGGGGTACTTTGTGGTGTGTGGGGGTGTCAGTTTAGGGGTTAATAGTGTAGCGGGTACTTTGTGGTGTGTGTGGGGGTGTCAGTTTAGGGGTTAATAGTGTAGTGGGGTACTTTGTGGTGGGCTTTATGGTGGTTTAGGGGTTATTATAGTAGGGGGCTTATGGTGATTCAGATTAGCGTGCACTTATGGGTGTCAGTTTAGGGGTTATTATAGTAGGGGGCTTATGGTGATCAGATTAGCGTGCACGTACGGGTGTCAGTTTAGGGGTTATTATAGTAGGGGGCTTATGGTGATTCAGATTAGCGTGCACGTATGGGCGTTAGCTTTTTGTCCATGGGAAGTACATTATTGCTGTTATGATATTCTAACTTCAGCTCTTTGCGCCGGGTTAGCACCCTAGGAAAACGTTTTTACTTTCAATTTGCAATATGCACGCTACCTGATATGTGCAAAGAGGAAAGTATAGTATAGTTTCTAATTTACTCCTATTATCAATGTTTATTCGTTCTCTTGCTATCTTTATTTGAAAAAGAAGGCATCTATGCTATTGTTTTGGTTCAGAACCCTGGACAGAGCTTGTTTATTGGTGGGTGAATTTATCCACCAATCAGCAAGAGCAACCCAGGTTTTTCACCAAAAATGGGCCGGCATCTAAACTTACAGTCTTGCATTTCAAATAAAGATACAAAGAGAACAAAGAAAATTTGTTAATAGGAGTAAATGATAAAGTTGCTTAAAATTGAATCATGAAAGGAAACATTTGGGTTCAGTGTCCCTTTAAGTACTCTTTGTTTTCTACACTACAATACAACGCCTGATATAATCGTTCTCGTGTCACAGCAGAGTTTTTAAACAACTCTCAGATCTGCATCTGACTTCTTAAATGCTGAATATGTCACCCAAAAAACAACTAAACGGCAAACTCGCTAAGGCGCCTCCATCTACGCATTATTATTTTTTCAGACTATCAGAAGCCACCTCTTTGACTAAATTACTTTCCTTGTTGATTCTACAGTGAACTTCCTCAGACTCGGTCTCCAAACCAAAATTAGTTTTAACTGATCTGCCTTCACAAGATCTCTCTACGCTAATCTCACAGGTTGTATAAGAAAGAGTTAATAAGTCTTGGAAACATTCTCTGACTGGTTATATATTCTAAATAGGTCCCCGGGCACCTCAGCAAGATTATTACCACTAATTAGTGTCCATCAGGCTGGGCAAAAAACCTAATGAGGCCCCTCACCAAGTTTGAAAAACTATTTTGTTTGAAATCTCTTAATAGAGGTCTCATATCCCTATTATATATAATGCTCAAGAATCAACTCTAGTGAAAACTCTTCCTCATATTATGGCATGGAACCCTAAACAATAGACAAATATATGTAGTACTATGTCCATGCTCACACCGTTAAAATCAATCTCAAGATCTTAACAACATGGTTCAACACTCCCCACAAAATTAAAGGCAGCCCAGTATGAATGACTAAGAAGGAGGGGTTTTTGACCCCAAGGCATGGGTGGTGGTTTAGTAAGCTAGAGGGAGGTTCTGTAAGTGGTGTATTAAAGGGAGGCAGCATGTGTAGGGGTCCTCTTCATCTCCGGACCAGTTGGTGAGAAGCTCCCGCCCTCCCTCCCTGTTTTCGTACAGCTGGGATGAAGTGGTAGGCGATGTGCTTGCTGTCTGAGAAGTTTCGGAAGCAATGTGGGTTCCCCCTGTGGGTTCAGAAGAGGTTTGCAATATGTTACTTTATAGAGTGTCACGATACTGTCTCTTTAAGAACATCAGATACCTGCTCTAAGCTCACACCCCTTAAATAGCGTGATCAGAACATCTGTAGTTGCTTGTTTATTGAATCTCACATGCTGAAGACTTGCAAGCCTGACAGACGTACCTCCGAAGGTATATCGTTACCTGTTTTCAAGTGAAACTTCTTCAACTAATTACTTAGTTCTTGGAACTTGGACATTATATTCTTTAAAGCATTTGTTACACTCTGCTGTAATAAGCCTCTAGTTAAGGATAAGATTATCTACAAACCCTTACCGCTGCATTACTGAACCGGAACGCTGTTCCGCTTACGTCATCTACTCCTTGTCAGTACACAGAGAGCCTTCCAACTCACGCTGCTGAATCTCTCCTCCTCACTTCAGTACAGATCTGCAGCTCCTCGCTGAACAGCTGACAGGCAAACAGCAGACCTTCGCTTTGATACAAAAGAGCCTATTCGTTACCGCAAGTATTTGTAACATAGTTACTCATTATTAAGTTGCTTCTTAACATCTGTTGTGGCATTAATACATCTCCGGATTGATTGTGAACTTTTACTTGCTACTTGAATATTGACTCTCTGATTTTCTTTGTATACTTTATCGTAACCACATTAGAATCTGCATTGCTCCAGAGAAACACAGCTCAGGTGAACAGGTTGTTAATTGTTACTTCCACCCAACCTGGTTCTAGTGTTTGCCTTAACTTAAAACTGTGTACTGAATAACTCTTTGCTTGCATTTGAGAACCAATTCATTTGTGAAAGAAGCATAAATTGAATCCAATATTTCATTGAACTGCTTATTGGTTTGAATATCCACATATCAGGCTAAGGAATATATGCTGGAAATTCCTACTCAAGCTACAAAACCTCATTTTCATGATATTAAAATACTAAAGATAATCAGCATACGATAGAATAAACAAGCCCTAAAAGATGGACCCAGCTGCCATGGCTACTGAAATTACTACCTTAAATCAAAAGGTAGAAATTCTGGTACAAGGGTTAAATGAGTTAAAAGCTGAAAATAACACCCTTAAGAGGTTAATAAATGACTATTTCACACAGAAAACAACAGAACATCCAGAACCTCATATTAACCCACCTCCTATTTTTTCTGGCATAAGATCACGTTTTCGTGAGTTTAGAAACGCTTGTATATTGCGTTTCTAAATGAATGAGGGATCCATCCCTCATTCATCTTAATAAAGGTGAGGTAATCTAGACTTTTTTGACCTAGGCGACTTCTCTTCTCAGTGACAATACCTCCTACTGCACTGAAGGTCCTTTCTGACAGGACACTTGAAGCGGGGCAGGCCAGAAGTTCTATCGCAAATTGGGATAGCTCAGGCCACAGGTCAAGCCTGCACACCCAGTAGTCAAGGGGTTCATCGCTCCTCAGAGTGTCGATATCTGCAGTTAAGGCTGGTAGTCTGCTACCTGTCGGTCGAATCGTTCTATGAGGGTGGACCCCGAAGGGCTGTGGCGATGCGTAGGACTTCGGGGGTGGACCCCGATGCATAGGACTTCGGGGGTGGACCCCGAAGGGCTGTGGCGATGCGTAGGACTTAAAAAGCTCTGCATGTCCTCCATCAACAACACGTCTGACGTCTGTAAAGCATCCTGTCCTTGCCGGCGTGGTGGTGGGAGGAGGAGGACTACTTTCACCTCTTCCGCTGTTAGATTCCCATTGTGCTGTGACATCACCCTTATACCCTTATACGCTGTGTAAAGCATACTTTTTAATTTATTTTGGAACTGCTGCATCCTTTCCAACTTGTGGTAATTTGGTAACATTTCAGGCATTTTATGCTTATACCGGGGGTCTAGTAGCGTGGACACCCAGTACAGGTCGTTCTCCTTCAGCCTTTTTATACGAGGGTCCCTCAACAGGCACGTCAGCATGAAAGACCCCATTTGCACAAGGTTGGATGCCAAGCTATTCATGTCCCGTTCCTTGTCCTCAGTGATCTCACTGAAGGTATGTTCTTCCCCCCAGCCACGTACAACACCACGGGTACCAGATAGGTGACAACGAGCACCCTGGGATGCCTGTTGTGGTTGGTCTTCCTCCTCCTCCTCAAAGCCACATTCCTCCTCTGACTCCTCTTCCTCACAATCCTCTTCCAGCGTTGCCGCAGGTCCAGCAAGCGATGCTGATAAGGCTGTTTCTGGTGGTGATGGTGACCACAACTCTTCCTCTTCACGCTCATCTACGGCCTGATCCAGCACTCTTCGCAGGGCACGCTCCAGGAAGAAAACAAATGGTATGATGTTGCTGATGGTGCCTTCGGTGCGACTGACTAGGTTTGTCACCTCCTCAAAAGGACGCATGAGCCTACAAGCATTGCACATGAGCGTCCAGTAACGTGGCAAAAAAATTCCCAGCTCCGCAGAGGCTGTCCTAGCACCCCGGTCATACAAATAGTCATTAACAGCTTTTTCTTGTTGGATCAGGCGGTCGAACATTAGGAGTGTTGAATTCCAATGTGTCGCAAATCAAGCGCCTCACTGGCATGTTGTTTCGCCGCTGGATATCTGACAAGTGTGCCATGGCTGTGTAGGAACGCCTGAAATGGCCACACACCTTCCTGGCCTGCTTCAGGAGGTCCTGTAAGCCTGGGTACTTATGCACAAAGCGTTGTACGATCAGATTACACACATGTGCCATGCACGGCACATGTGTCAACTTGCCCAAATTCAATGCCACCACCAAATTTCTTCCGTTGTCATTATCCACTTTGCCGATCTCCAGTTGGTGCGGAGTCAGCCACTGATCCACCTGTACGTTCAGGGCGGACAGGAGTGCTGGTCCGGTGTGACTCTCTGCTTTCAGGCAAGTCAACCCCAAGACGGCGTGACACTGCCATATCCAGGATGAGGAATAGTACCTGCGGAGCTGGGGGGGGCCGTTGATGTGGAGCAAGACGCAGCAGCAGAAGAGGACTCAGCCGAGGAGGTTATGGAAGAGGATGGAGTAGGAGGAGTAGAGGAGGTGGCAGCAGGCCTGCCTGCAAGTCGTGGCGGTGTCACCAACTCCTCTGCAGAGCCACGCATTCCATGTTTGGCAGCATCAGCAGGTTTACCCAATGTGCAGTGTAGGTGATATACCTGCCCTGACCATGCTTTGCAGACCAGGTATCAGTGGTCAGATGGACCCTTGCCCCAACACTGTGTGCCAGACATGCCATTACTTCCTTTTGCACAATCGAGTACAGGTATAAGAAATTTCGGCCGGGTACCTTCTACTGCGGTGTCCCAATAGCTACAAATTTTTGGAATGCCTCAGACTCCACCAGCTTGTATGGTAAAAGCTGGCGGGCTAAGAGTTCAGTCAAGCCAGCTGTCAGATGCCCGGGCAAGGGGGTGACTTTGTGACATTGGCTTCTTACGCTCAAACATGTCCTTGACAGCTGACTGTGGGCAGATGAGCAGGAACTGCTGAAGGCGAGACATGGAGTGGCGGATGGTTGAGAGGGGGCAAGGAGGACAGCAGTGGTTGACGTGGCTGAAGATGCTGGACCAGGAGGAGGATGGTGGCTTTGAGTTTGTGTGCTGCTTGTACTCATGTGTTGATCCCATAGGCGTTTGTGATGTGCGATCATGTGCCTTCGCAAAGCAGTTGTATCTAGATGGGTGTTGGACTTCCCACAATTCAGTTGCTTTTGGCACAGGTTGCAAATGGCATCGCTGTTGTCAGAGGCAGACACACAAAAAAATGCCACACTGCTGAGCTCTGCAATGACAGCATTCTGGTGGTGGCAACAGCATGCGTTGATTGGCGTGCTGTCTGGCTGACCCCGGGTGCTGATGCATGCTGTCTGACTGTGCCACTAGCTCCTTGCGACAACCTCCCCCTCCTTCCAACTCGTCTCCTCCTCCTCTCTGTCTCCCCATCTGAACTTTCCCCCTCTTCTTCTTCTCTTCTAGCTGGCACCCACGTGACATCCACGGACGCATCGTCATCATCAACCGCTTCACTTGTATCTGAAAAGTCAACAAAGGAAGCAGCAGTGGGTACAACATCATCATCATCACACCGTACGTCCATGTGTGTAATGCTGCCTGACTGAGACATATCCCTGTTATCTACATCCTCTGGCAATAATGGTTGCGCATCACTATCACTCATTTCTTCCAAGTGATGTGTAAATAACTCCTCTGACAGATCAAGTGAAGTGGATGTGGTGCTAGTGTTGGTGGTGGTGGCATGCGGGCGAGTGGTAACTTGAGAGGTGTCCGAAGCTAAGCTGGAGGAGGATGGTGCGTCAAGCTTCCGAGCGGAAGCTGTAGAAGATTGGGTGTCCTGTGTTAGCCAGTCAACTATGTCCTCAGAAATGTTCGAGTTCAGGGTACGTGGCCTCTGAACACTGGGCATTATTCTAGGGCCAAAGGGAATCACAGCACCACGAACACGACGGCCCCTGCGGGGTGGCCTGCCTCTGCCTGTCATTTTTTTTTTATTAGTGGTACTATGCGTGCAAGCTACTGTGACAACAGATATGAGTGGCACTGTGCACTGGCAGAAGTTGGCAGAGTAGACGCTGTAGGCCTGACACACACGCTTGCAGACAACTAACTGCTATTCAATCTATTACAGTCAACTGCACCGACAGACCGCAGAAAACACCAGCTTCAGAGTGGAACATGAAACAGTAAAGACAAACTTAGCGACACTGGAGAAAAAGCTGACACTGGCTCATAGTGAGGTGCAGCAACTCAAGGGCAACTTACGTCAGTATGAAGGGCTTGTGGATACCTATAAAGAGCAGGTACAAAAAACTCGTAAAGAAGCCGATGAGATTTGTCTCCAACTGGAAAGAAGCATCTCTGAAAACAAAAACTTGAAGGACTGTTTAGCCCTGGTCTGGGCACTGAAGAAGTTGAACCCTTATTTATACGGAGAGGAATTCTCTCTCATAACGGGAATGCAGATGGATTGTCCCGGCAAACTGACATTCCTACCACCTCCTAGTCCGGTCATCCCCAAGTTGACCTGCCAAAGGGTCAAGCCGTGTCTGCCGGAGTGTCCCACCAGGAGGGAGCCGTGTGACAGACGCCTATGTCAGTACAGGAAGGGTTAACTTTGTTCAGTTTTGAGAAACTATTTTCGAAAGACAGGTTTCCTGGCATCAGCTATTGTTTATTGTAATTAAGTTTAAGTGATAAGCGTTCACATTGTTTAATCACCTCCAGAGTCAGACTGCCAGGTGTCAAGAAGGACTCTATTGTTTTCTTGCGTTTGTTTATTTGGTTAAGTAATGCAATTCTATTGTATCCTGTAAAAGGGCGTCTTCCCTCTATCTAATGTACAATACTCTTCCAAACCCCCATCTGGTCTCCTAGGGGAGTTCTGCATAAATACTGGGCATATAGCCTTCAATAAAGTACATTCTGTTTTACCCTCAAGATGAAGCTTGGTCTCATGTTTGGGGGGAATTAACTGGGTTCGTGTGTTGCTGATCCCGTATTCAGGGCATCTTTAATCTATATTAACCCTTGATATCAGGGTTATACATTAATAGGTAAAAAGTGTAGCGGGTACTTTGTGATGTGTAGATTTAGGGTTTAATAGTGTAGTGGGTACTTTGTGATGTGTAGGTTTAGGGGTTAATAGTGTAGCGGGTACTTTGTGATGTGTAGGTTTAGGGGTTAATAGTGTAGCTGGTACTTTGTGATGTGTAGGTTTAGGGGTTAATAGTGTAGTGGGTACTTTGTGATGTGTAGGTTTAAGGGTTTAATAGTGTAGTGGGTACTTTGTGATGTGTAGGTTTAGAGTTTAATAGTGTAGTGAGTACTTTGTGATGTGTAGGTTTAGGGTTTAATAGTGTAGTGAGTACTTTGTGATGTGTAGGTTTAGGGTTTAATAGTGTAGTGGGTACTTTGTGATGTGCAGGTTTAGGGGTTAATAGTGTAGTGGGTACTTTGTGATGTGTAGGTTTAGAGGTTAATAGTGTAGTGGGTACTTTGTGATGTGTAGGTGTAGGGTTAATAGTGTAGTGGGTACTTTATGATGTCTAGGTTTAGGGTTAATAGTGTAGTGGGTACTTTGTGATGTGTAGGTTTAGGGGTTAATAGGGTAGTGGTACTTTGTGATGTATAAGTTTAGGGTTAATAGTGTAGTGAGTACTTTGTGATGTGTAGGTTTAGGGGTTAATAGTGTAGTGGGTACTTTGTGATGTGTAGTTTTAAGGTTAATAGTGTAGTGGGTACTTTGTGATGTGTAGGTTTATGAGTTAATAGTGTAGTGGGTACTTTGTGATTTATAAGTTTAGGGTTAATAGTGTAGTGAGTACTTTGTGATGTGTAGGTTTAGGGGTTAATAGTGTAGTGCATACTTTGTGATGTGTAGGTTTAGGGGTTAATAGTGTAGTGAGTACTTTGTGATGTGTAGGTTTAGGGGTTAATAGTGTAGTGGGTACTTTGTGATGTTTAATAGTGTAGTGGGTACTTTGTGATGTGTAGGTTTGGGGTTTAATAGTGTAGTCGGTACTTTGTGATGTGTAGGTTTAGGGGTTAATAGTGTAGCGGGTACTTTGTGATGTGTAGGTTTAGGGTTTAGTAGTGTAGTTGGTACTATGTGATGTGTAGGTTTAGGGGTTAATAGTGTAGTGGGTACTTTGTGATGTGTAGGTTTAGGGGTTAATAGTGTAGTGGGTACTTTGTGATGTGTAGCTTTAGGGTTTAATAGTGTAGTGGGTACTTTATGATGTGTAGGTTTAGGGGTTAATAGTGTAGTGGGTACTATGTGATGTGTAGGTTTAGGGTTTAGTAGTGTAGTTGGTACTATGTGATGTGTAGGTTTAAGGGTTAATAGTGTAGTGGGTACTTTGTGATGTGTAGGTTTAAGGGTTAATAGTGTAGTGGGTACTTTGTGATGTGTAGGTTTAGGGGTTAATAGTGTAGTGGGTACTTTGTGATGTGTAGGTTTAGGGGTTAATAGTGTAGTGGGGTACTTTGTGGTGTGTGGGGGTGTCAGTTTAGGGGTTAATAATGTAGCGGGTACTTTGTGGTGTGTGGGGGTGTCAGTTTAGGGGTTAATAGTGTAGTGGGGTACTTTGTGGTGGGCTTTATGGTGGTTTAGGGGTTATTATAGTAGGGGGCTTATGGTGATTCAGATTAGCGTGCACTTATGGGTGTCAGTTTAGGGGTTATTATAGTAGGGGGCTTATGGTGATCAGATTAGCGTGCACGTACGGGTGTCAGTTTAGGGGTTATTATAGTAGGGGGCTTATGGTGATTCAGATTAGCGTGCACGTACGGGCGTTAGCTTTTTGTCCATGGGAAGTACATTAATGCTGTTATGATATTCTAACTTCAGCTCTTTTGCAATATGCACGCTACCTGATATGTGCAAAGAGGAAAGTATAGTATAGTTTCTAATTTACTCCTATTATCAATGTTTATTCGTTCTCTTGCTATCTTTATTTGAAAAAGAAGGCATCTATGCTATTGTTTTGGTTCAGAACCCTGGACAGAGCTTGTTTATTGGTGGGTGAATTTATCCACCAATCAGCAAGAGCAACCCAGGTTGTTCACCAAAAATGGGCCGGCATCTAAACTTACAGTCTTGCATTTCAAATAAAGATACAAAGAGAACAAAGAAAATTTGTTAATAGGAGTAAATTATAAAGTTGCTTAAAATTGAATCATGAAAGGAAACATTTGGGTTCAGTGTCCCTTTAAGTACTCTTTATTTTCTACACTACAATACAACGCCTGATATAATCGTTCTCGTGTCACAGCAGAGTTTTTAAACAACTCTCAGATCTGCATCTGACTTCTTAAATGCTGAATATGTCACCCAAAAAACAACTAAACGGCAAACTCGATAAGGCGCCTCCATCTACGCATTATTATTTTTTCAGAATATCAGAAGCCACCTCTTTGACTAAATTACTTTCCTTGTTGATTCTACAGCGAACTTCCTCAGACTCGGTCTCCAAACCAAAATTAGTTTTAACTGATCTGCCTTCACAAGATCTCTCTACGCTAATCTCACAGGTTGTATAAGAAAGAGTTAATAAGTCTTGGAAACATTCTCTGACTGGTTATATATTCTAAATAGGTCCCCGGGCACCTCAGCAAGATTATTACCACTAATTAGTGTCCATCAGGCTGGGCAAAAAACCTAATGAGGCCCCTCACCAAGTTTGAAAAACTATTTTGTTTGAAATCTCTTAATAGAGGTCTCATATCCCTATTATATATAATGCTCAAAAATCAACTCTAGTGAAAACTCTTCCTCATATTATGGCATGGAACCCTAAACAATAGACAAATATATGTAGTACTATGTCCATGCTCACACCGTTAAAATCAATCTCAAGATCTTAACAACATGGTTCAACACTCCCCACAAAATTAAAGGCAGCCAAGTATGAATGACTAAGAAGGAGGGGTTTTTGACCCCAAGGCATGGGTGGTGGTTTAGTAAGCTAGAGGGAGGTTCTGTAAGTGGTGTATTAAAGGGAGGCAGCATGTGTAGGGGTCCTCTTCATCTCCGGACCAGTTGGTGAGAAGCTCCCGCCCTCCCTCCCTGTTTTCGTACAGCTGGGATGAAGTGGTAGGCGATGTGCTTGCTGTCTGAGAAGTTTCGGAAGCAATGTGGGTTCCCCCTGTGGGTTCAGAAGAGGTTTGCAATATGTTACTTTATAGAGTGTCACGATACTGTCTCTTTAAGAACATCAGATACCTGCTCTAAGCTCACACCCCTTAAATAGCGTGATCAGAACATCTGTAGTTGCTTGTTTATTGAATCTCACATGCTGAAGACTTGCAAGCCTGACAGACGTACCTCCGAAGGTATATCGTTACCTGTTTTCAAGTGAAACTTCTTCAACTAATTACTTAGTTCTTGGAACTTGGACATTATATTCTTTAAAGCATTTGTTACACTCTGCTGTAATAAGCCTCTAGTTAAGGATAAGATTATCTACAAACCCTTACCGCTGCATTACTGAACCGGAACGCTGTTCCGCTTACGTCATCTACTCCTTGTCAGTACACAGAGAGCCTTCCAACTCACGCTGCTGAATCTCTCCTCCTCACTTCAGTACAGATCTGCAGCTCCTCGCTGAACAGCTGACAGGCAAACAGCAGACCTTCGCTTTGATACAAAAGAGCCTATTCGTTACCGCAAGTATTTGTAACATAGTTACTCATTATTAAGTTGCTTCTTAACATCTGTTGTGGCATTAATACATCTCCGGATTGATTGTGAACTTTTACTTGCTACTTGAATATTGACTCTCTGATTTTCTTTGTATACTTTATCGTAACCACATTAGAATCTGCATTGCTCCAGAGAAACACAGCTCAGGTGAACAGGTTGTTAATTGCTACTTCCACCCAACCTGGTTCTAGTGTTTGCCTTAACTTAAAACTGTGTACTGAATAACTCTTTGCTTGCATTTGAGAACCAATTCATTTGTGAAAGAAGCATAAATTGAATCCAATATTTCATTGAACTGCTTATTGGTTTGAATATCCACATATCAGGCTAAGGAATATATGCTGGAAATTCCTACTCAAGCTACAAAACCTCATTTTCATGATATTAAAATACTAAAGATAATCAGCATACGATAGAATAAACAAGCCCTAAAAGATGGACCCAGCTGCCATGGCTACTGAAATTACTACCTTAAATCAAAAGGTAGAAATTCTGGTACAAGGGTTAAATGAGTTAAAAGCTGAAAATAACACCCTTAAGAGGTTAATAAATGACTATTTCACACAGAAAACAACAGAACATCCAGAACCTCATATTAACCCACCTCCTATTTTTTCTGGCATAAGATCACGTTTTCGTGAGTTTAGAAACGCTTGTATATTGATGTTCTCAATGAAACCAAAAACGTATCATACTGACAGAATAAGAGTATGTACTGTTATTTCATTCCTCAATGGAGAGCCCAGATCATGGGCAGACAGGTTCTTTGAAACCTCTGATCCTATCTTAGAGTCCCTAGATGAATTCTTTAAGGCTATGTCTGTTTTATATGAAGACAGTAATACTCAAATCACCGCTGAGAATAATCTAAGGACTCTGAGACAAGGAAAATGACCAGTGGAGGATTATGTAGCAGAGTTCCAGTTATGGGCCACAGACTCACAGTGGAATTCTGTGAGTCTAAGAAACCAATTTAGATTGGGACTCTCAGAACATCTAAAGGATGAATTGTCTCGTATTAATTTCCCAGACTCCCTGGACACTCTTATAAGGATATGTATTCAAATGGATCGCAGATACAGAGAAAGACATTCTGAGAAACATCACACTGATCCCTACCCTAAGAGATATACAACTAACCACCCTGACAGAGGTAACACAGCACCAGTACTTATGGAGATCGGTACCATCAGAGGTCCACTTTCCCAAGAGGAAAAATCTCAAAGAAGACAATCAAATTTATGCATGTATTGTGGTCAAAAGGATCATACGGTGTCCAATTGTCCTATTCTGAATCAGCAAAAACGGGGTAAGATTTTTTCAGTTAACCCTAAAACTGTATTTAGTTGTGAAACATGCATAACTATATTGTTGTCTTTGCAGTGGGATCAACATCTTCTCAAGAACCTGGCTATGATTGACTCTGGTGCTTATGGAATGTTCATTGATAAAAACCTTGTAAATAAAAATAAAATACCATGTGTGCTCAAGCAAAACCCTGTGTTTGTGAAAGTGATTGATGGTTCCACTTACCTAAAAGGGCCTATTACACACCATACAATACCTCTCTTAGTTACAATTGATAAAAACCACAAGGAATATATCACCTTTGACGTAATCCCTAGCTCTCTACACCCAATTATATTGGGATTCCCATGGTTACAAAAACACAACCCTTCAATAGATTGGTGTGAAAACACTTTCACCTTTAAGTCACCTTACTGTTCCACTACTTGTTACCCATATGTAGAAATACAACATGTTCAAAAACAGATACCCTCAGACTATTCTGATTTTTCTGATGTTTTTAATCTTAAGGAAGCAGAAAATCTGCCGCCTCACCGTCCGTACGACTGTCCCATCGAGACTAAACCAGTTACCACTATCCCTTTTGGTCGTATATTTCCATTGTCCCAAAAGGAATTAACATATCTGAGAGATTATCTTGATGATAATTTAAGAAAGGGGTTTATCTCTACCTCAACCTCACCCGCTGCCGCGGGGATATTCTTCGTAACTAACAAGGACGGCTCCCTTAGGCCTATCATTGATTATAGAGGTCTAAACGCAATCACGATTAAAAACAGATATCCCCTTCCACTTATCCCTGAATTGTTGGAAAGACTGACAGATGCCACTATTTTTTACCAAGCTAGATCTTAAGGGGGCGTATAATCTTATCAGAATGCGAAAACGGGATGAATGGAAAACAGCCTTTAGGACCCGTTATGGGTTATTTCAGTATAACATCATGCCATTTGGCTTAACAAATGCCCCCGCCACATTTCAATTCTTTATCAACGATATTTTCAAAGATCTAATGGATGTGTGCGTAGTTATATATCTAGATGATATATTGATTTATTCTAAAAATATCACTGAACATATCAAGCACGTACGATGGGTCCTATCAAGATTAAGAGAACACAGTTTATATGCAAAAGCTGAGAAATGTGAATTCCACGCAAAAACAATTAAATTTCTTGGATATATCATCACCCCAACTGGGATCCTTATGGATCCTGATAAGGTCGATGCAGTACTTAATTGGCCAACTCCCACAACGCTTAAATCTCTACAAAGATTTTTAGGCTTTTCTAATTCTTATAGAAAATTCATACAAGGATTTTCAACAATAGTCCAACCATTAACTAAGCTCACTGGCAAACAAAAATTAAAATGGACAGAATCAACTCAGGAAGCATTTGACCTCTTAAAGAGAAGGTTTTCTACTGCACCAGTTTTGCAGTTACCAAACCCTGATTCGCAGTTCACCTTGGAAGTGGATGCTTCAAATTTAGGTCTTGGAGCCATTCTGTCTCAACAACGCAAAGGAACCCAAGACCGTCATCCTGTTGCCTACTATTCCCGACTACTTACTACTGCTGAAAAGAATTATTCCATTGGGGATTTAGAGTTGTTGGCAATAAAAAGTGCCCTTGAGCATTGGAGACACTTACTAGAAGGAACTGAAGAACCGTTTCAGGTATTAACTGACCACAAGAACTTACAATACCTAAAAAGAAACAAGACTCTTTCATCACGACAAGTACGTTGGTCATTGTTCCTTGATCGTTTTAATTTTCAACTAAATTTCAGACCCGGGTCAAGAAATATCCAGGCGGACGCTCTTTCAAGATCATTAATTCCACACTATGAGTCAGAGGAAGTCAAATATATCATCCCCCCACACAAGATCTTAGCAACAGCAAGTACCTTCTTATCAGACCTACTCACTGCTCAGGATATCCAAACCTGCATCATGAACGAAAGATACTGTTTCTGAGTTATTTTATTTTAAAGATCTCATATACGTACCATCATCGCTACGTAAAGAACTACTTCAACATATTCATGAATCCCCAATGTCTGGACATCCAGGAATGAATAAAACTCACGAATTGTTAAACAGACAATACTGGTGGCCTCATATGAAAGAGGATGTCATTTCATATATACGAAACTGCAATGTTTGCGCAAGAAACAAAAAAGCACATCATAAACCTTTCGGTTTATTAAACCCTCTACCTGTACCAGAAATTCCATGGACCATCATTGGCATGGATTTCATAGTGTATTTACCTAACTCACAAAACTTCACTACCATTTTGGTAGTGGTTGATCATTTGACTCGTTTGGCACATTTTATACCTCTGAAAAAGATACCTAACGCAATAACAACCGCAAATGTGTTCTTCTCCAATATCGTTAAACTACACGGTTTACCCACATCCATCGTAATGGACCGAGGAACACAGTTCACCTCCAGGTTTTGGAAAGAACTCTGTCATCTACTTAAAATAACTCCCAGAATGACAACCGCTTTTCACCCTCAGTCAAATGGCTTAACTGAGCGTCTTAATCAGACCTTAGAACAATACTTAAGATGTTATATTTCACATAATCAAGACGACTGGGTAGACTGCTTACCCATGGCTGAATTCTCATATAATAGCACTTACAATTCATCCATAAAAATGTCTCCCTTCTTTGCCACATATGGTTTCCATCCTTCGACAGTACCCAAAACATCTGCTACATCCTCCAATCTTACCATTATCAAATCATCCATGTTGACATTGAGGAAACATCTTCAGGACGCAAAAAACAACCAAAAGCTTTATTTTGATAAAAAAACATATATCACCTCCCTCTTATCAACCAGGAGATCAAGTGTGGCTCTCTACAAAAAACCTCAAGCTCAAAGTACCTGCTAAGAAATTGGCGAATCAATACATTGGACCATTCAAGGTAATAAAGATCATAAATAGTAATGCTGTTACTTTAAGTTTACCGTCAACGTTGAGGATCCATCCATCTTTCCACGTCTCCCTATTAAAACCTTACCTTGGTTCAAGAGATTTATTATCACACTCTGATACCGCCTCACCGTCCGTACGACTGTCCCATAGAGACTAAACCAGGTACCACTATCCCTTTTGGTCGTATATTTCCATTGTCCCAAAAGGAATTAACATATCTGAGAGATTATCTTGATGATAATTTAAGAAAGGGGTTTATCTCTACCTCAACCTCACCCGCTGCCGCGGGGATATTCTTCGTAACTAACAAGGACGGCTCCCTTAGGCCTATCATTGATTATAGAGGTCTAAAGCAATCACGATTAAAAACAGATATCCCCTTCCACTTATCCCTGAATTGTTGGAAAGACTGACAGATGCCACTATTTTTACCAAGCTAGATCTTAAGGGGGCGTATAATCTTATCAGAATGCGAAAACGGGATGAATGGAAAACAGCCTTTAGGACCCGTTATGGGTTATTTCAGTATAACGTCATGCCATTTGGCTTAACAAATGCCCCCGCCACATTTCAATTCTTTATCAATGATATTTTCAAAGATCTAATGGATGTGTGCGTAGTTATATATCTAGATGATATATTGATTTATTCTAAAAATATCACTGAACATATCAAGCACGTACGATGGGTCCTATCAAGATTAAGAGAACACAGTTTATATGCAAAAGCTGAGAAATGTGAATTCCACGCAAAAACAATTAAATTTCTTGGATATATCATCACCCCAACTGGGATCCTTATGGATCCTGATAAGGTCGATGCAGTACTTAATTGGCCAACTCCCACAACGCTTAAATCTCTACAAAGATTTTTAGGCTTTTCTAATTCTTATAGAAAATTCATACAAGGATTTTCAACAATAGTCCAACCATTAACTAAGCTCACTGGCAAACAAAAATTAAAATGGACAGAATCAACTCAGGAAGCATTTGACCTCTTAAAGAGAAGGTTTTCTACTGCACCAGTTTTGCAGTTACCAAACCCTGATTCGCAGTTCACCTTGGAAGTGGATGCTTCAAATTTAGGTCTTGGAGCCATTCTGTCTCAACAACGCAAAGGAACCCAAGACCGTCATCCTGTTGCCTACTATTCCCGACTACTTACTACTGCTGAAAAGAATTATTCCATTGGGGATTTAGAGTTGTTGGCAATAAAAAGTGCCCTTGAGCATTGGAGACACTTACTAGAAGGAACTGAAGAACCTTTTCAGGTATTAACTGACCACAAGAACTTACAATACCTAAAAAGAAACAAGACTCTTTCATCACGACAAGTACGTTGGTCGTTGTTCCTTGATCGTTTTAATTTTCAACTAAATTTCAGACCCGGGTCAAGAAATATCCAGGCGGACGCTCTTTCAAGATCATTAATTCCACACTATGAGTCAGAGGAAGTCAAATATATCATCCCCCCACACAAGATCTTAGTAACAGCAAGTACCTTCTTATCAGACCTACTCACTGCTCAGGATATCCAAACCTGCATCATGAACGAAAGATACTGTTTCTGAGTTATTTTATTTTAAAGATCTCATATACGTACCATCATCGCTACGTAAAGAACTACTTCAACATATTCATGAATCCCCAATGTCTGGACATCCAGGAATGAATAAAACTCACGAATTGTTAAACAGACAATACTGGTGGCCTCATATGAAAGAGGATGTCATTTCATATATACGAAACTGCAATGTTTGCGCAAGAAACAAAAAAGCACATCATAAACCTTTCGGTTTATTAAACCCTCTACCTGTACCAGAAATTCCATGGACCATCATTGGCATGGATTTCATAGTGTATTTACCTAACTCACAAAACTTCACTACCATTTTGGTAGTGGTTGATCATTTGACTCGTTTGGCACATTTTATACCTCTGAAAAAGATACCTAACGCAATAACAACCGCAAATGTGTTCTTCTCCAATATCGTTAAACTACACGGTTTACCCACATCCATCGTAATGGACCGAGGAACACAGTTCACCTCCAGGTTTTGGAAAGAACTCTGTCATCTACTTAAAATAACTCCCAGAATGACAACCGCTTTTCACCCTCAGTCAAATGGCTTAACTGAGCGTCTTAATCAGACCTTAGAACAATACTTAAGATGTTATATTTCACATAATCAAGACGACTGGGTAGACTGCTTACCCATGGCTGAATTCTCATATAATAGCACTTACAATTCATCCATAAAAATGTCTCCCTTCTTTGCCACATATGGTTTCCATCCTTCGACAGTACCCAAAACATCTGCTACATCCTCCAATCCTTCTGTAGAAAATTATCTTACCATTATCAAATCATCCATGTTGACATTGAGGAAACATCTTCAGGACGCAAAAAACAACCAAAAGCTTTATTTTGATAAAAAAACATATATCACCTCCCTCTTATCAACCAGGAGATCAAGTGTGGCTCTCTACAAAAAACCTCAAGCTCAAAGTACCTGCTAAGAAATTGGCGAATCAATACATTGGACCATTCAAGGTAATAAAGATCATAAATAGTAATGCTGTTACTTTAAGTTTACCGTCAACGTTGAGGATCCATCCATCTTTCCACGTCTCCCTATTAAAACCTTACCTTGGTTCAAGAGATTTATTATCACACTCTGATACCTTCTCAGTTGTTGATGATCAAACGGAATACGAGGTCGAGAAAATTCTTGACTCTCGCCTACGACATAATAAGTTGGAATATTTGGTTCATTGGACAGGGTATGGAATAGAGGAAGATTCTTGGATACCTATGAAAGATATTCATGCCCCCCGCTTACTTACTGAATTTCATCGCAAGTACCCTTCCAAACCAGCTCCGAGAAATCGGTATGCCCCTTCCTGAAAGGGGGGATCTGTCACGATACTGTCTCTTTAAGAACATCAGATACCTGCTCTAAGCTCACACCCCTTAAATAGCGTGATCAGAACATCTGTAGTTGCTTGTTTATTGAATCTCACATGCTGAAGACTTGCAAGCCTGACAGACGTACCTCCGAAGGTATATCGTTACCTGTTTTCAAGTGAAACTTCTTCAACTAATTACTTAGTTCTTGGAACTTGGACATTATATTCTTTAAAGCATTTGTTACACTCTGCTGTAATAAGCCTCTAGTTAAGGATAAGATTATCTACAAACCCTTACCGCTGCATTACTGAACCGGAACGCTGTTCCGCTTACGTCATCTACTCCTTGTCAGTACACAGAGAGCCTTCCAACTCACGCTGCTGAATCTCTCCTCCTCACTTCAGTACAGATCTGCAGCTCCTCGCTGAACAGCTGACAGGCAAACAGCAGACCTTCGCTTTGATACAAAAGAGCCTATTCGTTACCGCAAGTATTTGTAACATAGTTACTCATTATTAAGTTGCTTCTTAACATCTGTTGTGGCATTAATACATCTCCGGATTGATTGTGAACTTTTACTTGCTACTTGAATATTGACTCTCTGATTTTCTTTGTATACTTTATCGTAACCACATTAGAATCTGCATTGCTCCAGAGAAACACAGCTCAGGTGAACAGGTTGTTAATTGCTACTTCCACCCAACCTGGTTCTAGTGTTTGCCTTAACTTAAAACTGTGTACTGAATAACTCTTTGCTTGCATTTGAGAACCAATTCATTTGTGAAAGAAGCATAAATTGAATCCAATATTTCATTGAACTGCTTATTGGTTTGAATATCCACATATCAGGCTAAGGAATATATGCTGGAAATTCCTACTCAAGCTACAAAACCTCATTTTCATGATATTAAAATACTAAAGATAATCAGCATACGATATAGAGTTTAAAGATTTATTTTGCTCTTACGAGGCAATCACTAATGTGGGTTACTTTGTAGCCAATCTTTTTCATGTGGTGTATAAGTTATTTCATTGTTTACGTGTTTTAAATAATAAATTGGCTGTGGCCTTTATAACCCCATATTAAGGTGTGTCTAATTTTGTGGGTAAGGGAACATGGTGCCTAAGTATGAGGTCAATAGTTTTCCCAGGTTCTTCTGACAGATGCTGGATAGATATCAGGTTAGGGGAGATATGTTACACATATGGTGGGATTGTCCAGGAGTTTGCTCATTTTGGACTATGATCTTACAACAAATAAACACTATAGTAACATAATGCTGGACCCCAATGTATTTTTATTTAATTACACTGTTGACATTAAGTTTAGGACAAATATTCTTCAGTACTTCTCACCAAGTTGTTCCTAAATTCTGGATATCTTCCATTCTCCAAGCTAAAGCTGACTTATTGGAAACAGTAAACAGAAGATACCACTACATCAAATACATCAGTGAGATAGTTATTATACCTTAATGTTTTACTGCTCTTTTTTTACTATTATAATAAATCCTGATCTCTTTGGAAATATCGTAACTAATGTAGAAAAGGGATATTAGGGGCAAACTTTGAGTCTTCTTATCTTTCCTATACTTATCGGTTTTGTTGTTGATGTGCTTTACAGAATGTTACAGTGTCTTAATCCCTTCCCTCAAGACATTTGAAGCTATTTATTAAAACCATATCATTATTACGAAACCGGTCATAACTTTTGGAACTGCTTGGATTATCCGTGTGGACATTGGCAAAACCACTAATAAGATTTTGAATATAGCTCTGTATTTTTTTTCTCTCTGTATTTGCTTGATATCCAGATATTTGGTGTTATGTTTTTGGAAAGATCAATAAAAGATTAATAACAATAAAACATAAAAAAAGTATGAAAATATATGTAGCAGGGTTATCCTTGAGAATCAGCAGTGTACATTTCGCGTTCTAAAAATGAGAAAATGTAACATTTTCAGAGCTAAATACCACGAAAAGGGGCAAAATAAATATATTGTTCAGTTGTTTTACTGCACTAGGTGAAATCAACTGAAAAATCTTCACAAAGAAAATGCAGAACTTTCACAACACGTAATTCCTTTTCTTCATATGTAGGTGAGAAAACTGCATCAAATCTTTGTATCACAATGTTTCTTGGCACATCAGCTATTAACCAAATGAGAGGCCTCCTCTTGATATTGTCTGTTGTAAAGGGCAGGTAAAGGGCAGGTAGGAAATGGTTTTAGAACAAATTCTCATTTTAATTATTTTCCTATTAATCTTCTTCTAGATCGGGTCGGTCTCACAGATCCAGTAAAATTGTGCAAAACAGTTCTCAAGCATCAGCTGTTCCCCCATCTTTGCGCAGCTCCCAATTCCTTTTGTAATTTTTCTAGAAGAGGAAAACACGTTTATGTTCCTTAAAATCCATAAGCACAAAGCTTAATTATTTACAACAAAAAATAGGCAAAATAATGACACTTTTTTAAGCAGTTTATAGCAAAGTATATAAATATATCCACTGCTGTGATGCACCCGGAGTTATCTGCAGATAATAGAAATGAGATTGCGCAATCGTGAATACGTTTTTATAGGGGATGCACCTCCATGCACGCTAAACTGCGTATATTATTGTACTCACGGTTACAAATGCTTGTTCCAGTTTACAAGTTCAGTAATGTGTGCACTCTCATGAACAAGTTTGGACTTAGCGTGCATAGAGGCGCGTCCCCTATAAAAATCAGTTCACAATTGCACAATCTTGTTTTAAGGGTCTCTTAGAAAAATAAAAAGGAGTGAAAAAAATATTTAAAAAAGTTTTTAGAGGTGTTTCTAATATAAACTATTATTTGCCATCTTGTGTACAGTTCACGCCAAAATGGAAATGGGCCTTTAACAAGCAATAGAAATAACAAATCCAGTGGAGAATTATCCATAGGGGCAGTAGGGGCAGCACCTCAGTAGCTTTTTTGAGAAAAGACAAAATGTTTTAATATAAAACAAATGGTATTGTAAAATGGGTGGTACTAGTGCAGTTGGTTTACAATTTTCCAGGGTGGGGTAAACATTTTTTTGAATTGATATTTTGATTTAACAATTTTTTTTAAATTAAAAACAGCATTAAGATCTAAATGAGCGGCATTTTTTGCTATCTGCTTCATTTTAGAGCACTTTGCACAAGCCCAGTGTCTGCCTTTAACAGATTTCTTACATCACCTCTTTTATTTCTGTGAGTAGCGCTTAAGCATAGACGTCCCTGAAAAAAAAGTAATAATCCTCCGATTGGCTGAAAGCAAAGGGGGCGGGGTTATACGGTACACCACAGGACTATATACTACATGACCAGCATTGACAAATACAACATTATATTAAAATAAATAGATGACATTTATTAAGGCATATTGGCAAGTGATAGAGAAAGGTCAATTTGTGAACCACTAACCACAATTGTGAATTTGACTACTTTATATTGATCAATATTGCTCTAAATTTTTAACTTGTAATAACACAGAGTGAGCTCTCCGCAAATACTTGTTTGGCATTGGTCACTCTGAATTAGGGATGCCCAGTTCATGAACGAATCGTTCATTTGAACCGGATCTTTTCAGTGAACTGTATGAATCAGTTCACCAGACTGAACGGATTCGTTTCAAACAGTTCACTTCCTGAGTCTGCAGCAGCACTGGTAATACGATCCTAGAGTGAGTTCTGCTTCTGCTAACTCCTCCTTTGCAATGAATCAGACAGTCTCACTCTAGGATCATATTACCAGTACTGTTACTGATTCAAGAAGTGAACTGTTTGCAAACGAATCAGTGTACTGTTAACCAACTCCTTTGCAATGAATCAGACAGCCTCACTCTAGGATCATATTACCAGTACTGTTACTGATTCAAGAAGTGAACTGTTTGCAAACGAATCAGTGTACTGTTAACTGACTCCTTTGCAATGAATCAGACAGCCTCACTCTAGGATCATATTACCAGTACTGTTACTGATTCAAGAAGTGAACTGTTTGCAAACGAATCAGTGTACTGTTAACCAACTCCTTTGCAATGAATCAGACAGCCTCACTCTAGGATCATATTACCAGTACTGTTACTGATTCAAGAAGTGAACTGTTTGCAAACGAATCAGTGTACTGTTAACCAACTCCTTTGCAATGAATCAGACAGCCTCACTCTAGGATCATATTACCAGTACTGTTACTGACTCAAGAAGTGAACTGTTTACATATGAATCAGTGTACTGTTAACCAACTCCTTTGCAATGAATCAGACAACCTCACTCTAGGATCATATTACCAGTACTGTTACTGATTCAAGAAGTGAACTGTTTGCAAACGAATCAGTGTACTGTTAACTCCTTTGCAATGAATCATTCAGTTAACAGTACACTGATTCAAAGATACCCCTAACTGCACCTAAATTAACCCTTACAAAAGTAGCAGGTCTCAACCTTATATTTATAAACCAAAACTCTGTATGGCTTATAAATAAATATAAGGTTGAGACCTGCTGCTTCTGTAAGGGTTAATTTAAGGTGCAGTTAGAGGTATATTTGAATCAGTGTACTGTTAACTGAACGATTCATTGCAAAGGAGTCAGTTAACAGTACACTGATTCAAATATAACCCAAACTGCACCTTAAATTAACCCTTAGAGAAGCAGCAGGTCTCACCCTTATATTTATTTATAAGCTATACAGAGTACTAGTAGATATGCATATCTTAGGAAAATACATACAACACAGTACATAGAACAGAGTATACAGCATGCTCTGTTCTATGTACTGTGTTGTATGTATCTGTGAAGGAGACAACGCTGCCTGGCTGTGAGGACTCAGGAGGAGCTGAACTGTTAGACACTGAATCATGAGTCATGAACAACTCACACAGTCAGCGACTCATGATTCAGGAACGAATCTGCGGCTCTACAGTTCACCTACTGAACATTCTATCTCATGTTCAGTAGGTGAACTGGTGAATCGGTTCATGAACCGGTTCAGTTAATCGAACTGTCCGAAATGAACCGATTCACCCAGAAGAACCGAACTTCACATCACTACTCTGAATCACGTGACCGAAGGAAGGCGTGATCAAAGCAAAGCCGCAGCACAATCAAGCGGCTCACGGAAGATGAAAAATCCTGATCAACCCAATAAGAGAATACAGACAGATCTACACCGACATATGAGAGGTATGCATACAAATTCATTACATTTGCATAAATGAATACCAAAGAGACAATGCCAGCAATAAAACCATATTGGTCTGTGTATATAACAGCAACCAGGAATAAGAACATGTATGAACAGTAGTATTATTATTTTTTATTAGTAAGATAATACAAATATACCCTTGTTGACAATCAATTACTCCAGTTTTGTTATAATTGCTATCTATAGCACTCACTTCTAGAATTGTTTGATTGCTTAAGTGATAAAGGAAGCTCTTGAAGCACCAGCCCTGTCTGCAAATAATGTGTGCAACGCATTGCATACAGCAGCGTCTCAGACTCTCAGGCAGTACGCACGGCACACAGCAGCGCCATAGACTCTCAGGCAGTACACACGGCACAAAGCAGCGTCTCAGACTCTCAGGCAGTACACACGGCACACAGCAGCATCTCAGACTCTCAGGCAGTACACACGGCACACAGCAGCGTCATAGCCTCTCAGGCAGTACACACGGCACACAGCAGTGTCTCAGACTCTCAGGCAGTACGCACGGCACACACCAGTGTCTCAGACTCTCAGGCAGTACACACGGCACACAGCAGCATCTCAGACTCTCAGGCAGTACACACGGCACACAGCAGCGTCATAGCCTCTCAGGCAGTACACACGGCACACAGCAGTGTCTCAGACTCTCAGGCAGTACGCACGGCACACACCAGTGTCTCAGACTCTCAGGCAGTACGCACGGCACACAGCAGCGTCTCAGACTCTCAGGCAGTACGCACGGCACACAGCAGCATCTCAGACTCTCAGGCAGTACGCACGGCACACAGCAGCATCTCAGACTCTCAGGCAGTACGCAGAGCACACAGCAGCGTCTCAAACTCTCAGGCGGTACGCACGGCACACAGCAGCATCTCAGACTCTCAGGCAGTACACACGGCACACAGCAGCACCATAGACTCTCAGGCAGTACGCAGAGCACACAGCAGCGTCTCAAACTCTCAGGCGGTACGCACGGCACACAGCAGCATCTCAGACTCTCAGGCAGTACACACGGCACACAGCAGCACCATAGACTCTCAGGCAGTACACACGGCACACAGCAGCACCATAGACTCTCAGGCAGTACACACGGCACACAGCAGCACCATAGACTCTCAGGCAGTACACACGGCACACAGCAGCGTCTCAGACTCTCAGGCAGTACACACGGCACACAGCAGCATCTCAGACTCTCAGGCAGTACGTACGGCACCCAGCAGCGTCTCAGACTCTCAGGCAGTACACACGGCACACAGCAGCAACTCAGACTCTCAGGCAGTACACACGGCACAAAGCAGCGTCTCAGACTCTCAGGCAGTACACACGGCACAAAGCAGCGTCTCAGACTCTCAGGCAGTACACACGGCACACAGCAGCGTCTCAGACTCTCAGGCAGTACACACGGCACACAGCAGCGTCATAGCCTCTCAGGCAGTACACACGGCACACAGCAGCGTCATAGCCTCTCAGGCAGTACGCACGGCACACAGCAGCGTCTCAGACTCTCAGGCAGTATGCACGGCACACAGCAGCATCTCAGACTCTCAGGCAGTACGTACGGCACACAGCAGCATCTCAGACTCTCAGGCAGTACGCAGAGCACACAGCAGCATCTCAGACTCTCAGGCAGTACGCAGAGCATACAGCAGTGTCTCAGACTCTCAGGCAGTACGCAGAGCACACAGCAGCGTCTCAGACTCTCAGGCAGTACGCACGGCACACAGCAGCATCTCAGACTCTCAGGCAGTACACACGGCACACAGCAGCATCTCAGACTCTCAGGCAGTACACACGGCACACAGCAGTGCCATAGACTCTCAGGCAGTACACACGGCACACAGCAGCGTCTCAGACTCTCAGGCAGTACACACGGCACACAGCAGCGTCTCAGACTCTCAGGCAGTACACACGACACACAGCAGCATCTCAGACTCTCAGGCAGTACGCACGGCACACAGCAGCGTCATAGACTCTCAGGCAGTACACACGGCACACAGCAGCGCCATAGACTCTCAGGCAGTACACACGGCACACAGCAGCGCCACAGACTCTAAGGCAGTACACACGGCACACAGCAGCGTCTCAGACTCTCAGGCAGTACACACGGCACACAGCAGCGTCTCAGACTCTCAGGCAGTACGCACGGCACACAGCAGTGTCTCAGACTCTCAGACAGTACACACGGCACACAGCAGCGTCTTAGACTCTCAGGCAGTACGCATGGCACACAGCAGCGTCTCAGACTCTCAGGCAGTACGCACGGCACACAGCAGCATCATAGACTCTCAGGCAGTACTTAGGGTTGCCACCTCAGCCATGTTTTCCTGGACACTTATGAGTTACACATGCTGCAGGGTGTGCAGGGAGGAACATTTATTGTGTTTCTGGACAGCACTATTCATATTCCTCCCTGCACACCCTGCAGCATGTGTAACTTATAAGTGTTCTGTATTTTAAGGGACAGGTGGCAACCCTAGCAGTACTTATGCACGGTACCCAGCAGCATCTAAGACTCTCAGGCAGTACACACGCCACACAGCAGCGTCTCAGACTCTCAGGCAGTACGCACGCCACACAGCAGCGTCTTAGACTCTCAGGCTGTAGGCACGGCACACAGCAGCGTCTCAGATTCTCAGGCAGTATGCACGGCACACAGCAGCATCTCAGACTCTCAGGCAGTACGCACGGCACACAGCAGCGTCTCAGACTCTCAGGCAGTACGCACGGCACACAGCAGCATCTCAGACTCTCAGGCAGTACGCACACCACGCAGCAGCTTCTCAGGCACTCAGGCAGTACGCACACCACACAGCAGCATCTCAGACTCTCAGGCAGTACGCACGGCACACAGCAGCATCTCAGACTCTCAGGCAGTACGCACACCACACAGCAGCGTCTCAGACTCTCAGGCAGTACGCACGGCACACAGCAGCGTCTTAGACTCTCAGGCAGTACGCACGCCACACAGCAGCGTCTTAGACTCTCAGGCAGTACGCACACCACGCAGCAGCTTCTCAGGCACTCAGGCAGCGTCTTAGACTCTCAGGCAATACGCACGCATGCTACACAGCAGCATCTAAGATTCTCAGGCAGTACGCACGCCACACAGCAGCATCTCAGACACTCAGGCAGTACGCACACCACGCAGCAGCTTCTCAGGCACTCAGGCAGCGTCTTAGACTCTCAGGCAATACGCACGCATGCTACACAGCAGCATCTAAGACTCTCAGGCTGTACGCACGGCACACAGCAGCATCTCAGACACTCAGGCAGTACGCATGCCACGCAGCAGCGTTTCAGACACTCAGACAGTACGCACGGCACACAGCAGCATTTTTAGACTCTCAGGCAGTACGCACGGCACACAGCAGCATCTCAGACACTCAGGAAGTACGCACGCCACGCAGCAGTGTTTCAGACACTCGGGCCTAGATTTGGAGTTTTGTCGGTAACGACCCGCGTAGCTAACGCCGGCTTTTTTCTGGCCGCACCATAAAAATAACTCTGGTATTGAGAGTCCACATAAAGGCTGCGTTAGGCTCCAAAAAAGGAGCGTAGAGCATTTTTAACGCAGCTTCAACTCTCGATACCAGAGTTGCTTACGGACGCGGCCAGCCTCAAAAACGTGCTCGTGCACGATTCCCCCATAGGAAACAATGGGGCTGTTTGAGCTGAAAAAAAACCAAACACCTGCAAAAAAGCCGCGTTCAGCTCCTAACGCAGCCCCATTGTTTGCTATGCGGTAACCCTTCCTACGTCTGCACTTAACACTCTAACATGTACCCCGAGTCTAAACACCCCTAACCTTACACTTATTAACCCCTAATATGCCGCCCCCGCTATCGCTGACCCCTGCATATTATTATTAACCCCTAATCCGCCGCTCCGTAAACCGCCGCTACTTACATTATCCCTATGTACCCCTAATCTGCTGCCCCTAACACCGCCGACCCCTATATTATATTTATTAACCCCTAATCTGCCCCCCACAACGTCGCCTCCACCTGCCTACACTTATTAACCCCTAATCTGCCGACCGGACCTGAGCGCTACTATAATAAAGTTATTAACCCCTAACCCGCCTTACTAACCCTATCATAAATAGTATTAACCCCTAATCTGCCCTCCCTAACATCGCCGACACCTAACTTCAATTATTAACCCCTAATCTGCCGACCGAATCTCGCCGCTATTCTAATAAATGTATTAACCCCTAAAGCTAAGTCTAACCCTAATACTAACACCCCCCTAAGTTAAATATAATTTAAATCTAACGAAATTAATTAACTCTTATTAAATAAATTATTCCTATTTAAAGCTAAATACTTACCTGTAAAATAAATCCTAATATAGCTACAAAATAATAGAGCTATTTTAGGATTTATATTTATTTTACAGGTAACTTTGTATTTATTTTAACCAGGTACAATAGCTATTAAATAGTTAAGAACTATTTAATAGCTAAAATAGTTAAAATAATTACAAATTTACCTGTAAAAGAAATCCTAACCTAAGTTACAAATAAACCTAACACTAGACTATCAATAAATTAATTAAATAAACTACCTACAATTACCTACAATTAACCTAACACTACACTATCAATAAATTAATTAAATACAATTGCTACAAATAAATACAATTAAATAAACTAGCTAAAGTACAAAAAATAAAAAAGAACTAAGTTACAAAAAATAAAAAAATATTTACAAACATAAGAAAAATATTACAACAATTTTAAACTAATTACACCTACTCTAAGCCCCCTAATAAAATAACAAAGCCCCCCAAAATAAAAAAATGCCCTACCCTATTCTAAATTACTAAAGTTCAAAGCTCTTTTACCTTACCAGCCCTGAACAGGGCCCTTTACGGGGCATGCCCCAAGAAATTCAGCTCTTTTGCCTGTAAAAAAAACCATACAATACCCCCCCCCAACATAAACCCACCACCCACATACCCCTAATCTAACCCAAACCCCCCTTAAATAAACCTAACACTAAGCCCCTGAAGATCATCCTACCTTGTCTTCACCATACCAGGTTCACCGATCGGTCCAGAAGAGCTCCTCCGATGTCCTGATCCAAGCCCAAGCGGGGGGCTGAAGAGGTCCATGATCCGGCTGAAGTCTTCATCCAAGCGGGCCAGAAGAGGTCTTCCATCCGATTGAAGTCTTCATCCAAGCGGCATCCATCCTGAGCGAAGCGGCAGCATCCTGAAGACCTCCACCGCGGAACATCCATCCTGGCCGACGACTGAACGACGAATGACGGTTCCTTTAAATGACGTCATCCAAGATGGCGTCCCTCGAATTCCGATTGGCTGATAGGATTCTATCAGCCAATCGGAATTAAGGTAGGAATATTCTGATTGGCTGATGGAATCAGCCAATCAGAATCAAGTTCAATCCGATTGGCTGATCCGATCAGCCAATCAGATTGAGCTCGCATTCTATTGGCTGTTCCGATCAGCCAATAGAATGCGAGCTCAATCTGATTGGCTGATTGGATCAGCCAATCGGATTGAACTTGATTCTGATTGGCTGATTCCATCAGCCAATCAGAATATTCCTACCTTAATTCCGATTGGCTGATAGAATCCTATCAGCCAATCGGAATTCGAGGGACGCCATCTTGGATGACGTCATTTAAAGGAACCGTCATTCGTCGTTCAGTCGTCGGCCAGGATGGATGTTCCGCGGTGGAGGTCTTCAGGATGCTGCCGCTTCGCTCCGGATGGATGCCGCTTGGATGAAGACTTCAATCGGATGGAAGACCTCTTCTGGCCCGCTTGGATGAAGACTTCAGCCGGATCATGGACCTCTTCAGCCCCCCGCTTGGGCTTGGATCAGGACATCGGAGGAGCTCTTCTGGACCGATCGGTGAACCTGGTATGGTGAAGACAAGGTAGGATGATCTTCAGGGGCTTAGTGTTAGGTTTATTTAAGGGGGGTTTGGGTTAGATTAGGGGTATGTGGGTGGTGGGTTGTAATGTTGGGGGGGGGGTATTGTATGTTTTTTTTTACAGGCAAAAGAGCTGAATTTCTTGGGGCATGCCCCGCAAAGGGCCCTGTTCAGGACTGGTAAGGTAAAAGAGCTTTGAACTTTAGTAATTTAGAATAGGGTAGGGCATTTTTTTATTTTGGGGGGCTTTGTTATTTTATTAGGGGGCTTAGAGTAGGTGTAATTAGTTTAAAATTGTTGTAATATTTTTCTTATGTTTGTAAATATTTTTTTATTTTTTGTAACTTAGTTCTTTTTTATTTTTTGTACTTTAGCTAGTTTATTTAATTGTATTTATTTGTAGCAATTGTATTTAATTAATTTATTGATAGTGTAGTGTTAGGTTAATTGTAGGTAATTGTAGGTAGTTTATTTAATTAATTTATTGATAGTCTAGTGTTAGGTTTATTTGCAATTTAGGTTAGGATTTCTTTTACAGGTAAATTTGTAATTATTTTAACTATTTTAGCTATTAAATAGTTCTTAACTATTTAATAGCTATTGTACCTGGTTAAAATAAATACAAAGTTACTTGTAAAATAAATATAAATCCTAAAATAGCTCTAATATAATTATAATTTATATTGTAGCTATATTAGGATTTATTTTACAGGTAAGTATTTAGCTTTAAATAGGAATAATTTATATAATAAGAGTTAATTAATTTCGTTAGATTTAAATTATATTTAACTTAGGGGGGTGTTAGTGTTAGGGTTAGACTTAGCTTTAGGGGTTAATACATTTATTAGAATAGCGGCGAGATTCGGTCGGCAGATTAGGGGTTAATAATTGAAGTTAGGTGTCGGCGATGTTAGGGAGGGCAGATTAGGGGTTAATACTATTTATGATAGGGTTAGTAAGGCGGGTTAGGGGTTAATAACTTTATTATAATAGCGCTCAGGTCCGGTCGGCAGATTAGGGGTTAATAAGTGTAGGCAGGTGGAGGCGACGTTGTGGGGGGCAGATTAGGGGTTAATAAATATAATATAGGGGTCGGCGGTGTTAGGGGCAGCAGATTAGGGGTACATAAGGATAACGTAGGTGGCGCCGCTTTGCGGTCAGCAGATTAGGGGTTAATAAGTGTAGGCAGGTGGAGGCGACGTTGAGGGGGGCAGATTAGGGGTTAATAAATATAATACAGGGGTCGGCAGTGTTAGGGGCAGCAGATTAGGGGTACATAAGGATAACGTAGGTGGCGGTCGGCAGATTAGGGGTTAAAAAAAAAAATTCGAGTGTCGGCGATGTGGGGGGACCTCGGTTTAGGGGTACATAGGTAGTTTATGTGTGTTAGTGTACTTTAGAGCATAGTAGTTAAGAGCTTTATAAACCGGCGTTAGCCCAGAAAGCTCTTAACTACTGACTTTTTTCCTGCGGCTGGAGTTTTGTCGTTAGATGTCTAACGCTCACTTCAGAAACGACTCTAAATACTGGAGTTAGAGAAATCCCATTGAAAAGATAGGATACGCAATTGACGTAAGGGGATCTGCGGTATGGAAAAGTCGCGGCTGAAAAGTGAGCGTTAGACCCTATTTTGAGTGACTCCAAATACCGGAGTTAGCCTAAAACCAGCGTTAGGAGCCTCTAACGCTGGTTTTCACGGCTAACGCCAAACTCCAAATCTAGGCCTCAGACAGTACGCACGGCACACAGCAGCATTTTTAGACTCTCAGGCAGTACGCACTGCACACAGCAGCGTCTCAGACTCTCAGGAAGTACGCACGGCACACAGCAGTGTCTCAGACAGTACGCACGGCACACAGCAGCGTCTCAGACTCTCAGGCAGTATGCACTGCACACAGCAGTGTCTCAGACTCTCAGGCAGTATGCACGGCATGAAGCAGCTAGGGTTGCCACCTCAGCCATGTTTTCCTGGACACTTATGAGTTACTTATGCTGCAGGGTGTGCAAGTAGGAACATGTATTGTGATTCTTTACAGCACTATTCATATTCCTCCCTGCAGCATGTGTAACTTATGTGTTCTGTATTTTAAGGGATGTATGGCAACCCTAACAGCAGCGTCTCAGACTCTCAGACAGTATGCACGGCACACAGCAGCATCTCAGACTCTCAGACAGTATGCACGGCACACTGCAGCATCTCAGACTCTCAGGCAGTATGCACGGCACACAGCAGCGTCTCAGATTCTCAGGCAGTACGTACGGCACACAGCAGTGTCTCAGACTCTCAGGCAGTACGTACGGCACACAGTAGCATCTCAGACTCTCAGGCAGTACGCACGGCACACAGCGGCATCTCAGACTCTCAGGCAGTACGTACGGCACACAGTAGTGTCTCAGATTCTCAGGCAGTACGCACGTCGCACAGCAGCGTCTCAGATTCTCAGGCAGTACGCACGCACATAGCAGCGTCTCAGACTCTCAGGCAGTACACACGGCACACAGCAGCATCTCAGACTCTCAGGCAGTACACACGGCACACAGCAGCGTCTCAGACTCTCAGGCAGTACGCATGGCACACAGCAGCGTCTCAGATTCTCAGGCAGTACGCACGGCACACAGCAGTGCCTCAGACTCTCAGGCAGTACGCACGGCACACAGCAGCGTCTACGACTTTCAGACAGTACGCACGGCACACAGTAGCATCTCAGACTCTCAGGCAGTATTCACGGCACACAGCAGCATCTCAGACAGTACACACGGCACACAGCAGCGTCTCAGACTCTCAGGCAGTACGCACGGCACACAGCAACATCTCAGGCTCTCAGGCAGTATACACGGCACACAGCAGCGTCTCAGACAGTACGCAGGGCACACAGCAGCGTCTCAGACTCTCAGGCAGTACACACGGCACACAGCAGCATCTCAGATTCTCAGAGAGTACGCACGGCACACAGCAGCATCTCAGACTCTCAGGCAGTACACACGGCACACAACAGCATCTCAGACTCTTATGCAGTATGCACGGCACACAGCAGCGTCTCAGACTCTCAGGCAGTATGCACGGCACACAGCAGCGTCTCAGACTCTCAGGCAGTATGCACGGCACAGAGCGTTGTCTCAGATTCTCAGACAGTACGCACGGCACACAGCAGCATCTCAGACTCTCAGACAGTACGCACGGCACACAGCAGCATCTCAGACTCTCCAGCAGTACGTACAGCAGACAGCAGCATCTCAGACTCTCAGTCAGTGCGCACGGCACAGAGCAGTGTCTCAGACTCTCAAGCAGTATGCACGGCACACAGCAGCGTCTCAGACTCTCAGGCAGTATGCATGGCACACAGCAGTGTCTCAGATTCTCAGGCAGTACGCACGGCACACAGCAGCATCTCAGACTCTCAGGCAGTACGCACGGCACACAGCAGCATCTACGATTCTCAGACAGAACGCACGGCACACAACAGCATCTTAGACTCTCAGGTAGTATACACGGCACACAGTAGCGTCTCAGACTCTCAGGCAGTACGCACGGCACACAGCAGTGTCTCAGACTCTCAGGCAGTATGCACGGCACACAGCAGCGTCTCAGACTCTCAGGCAGTACACACGGCACACAGCAGCGTCTCAGATTCTCAGGCAGTACGCACGGCACACAGCAGTGCCTCAGACTCTCAGGCAGTACGCACGGCACACAGCAGCATCTCAGACTCTCAGGCAGTACGCATGGCACACAGCAGCGTCTAAGACTCTCAGGCAGTATGCACGGCACACAACAGCATCTCAGACTCTTAGGCAGTACGCACGGCACACAGCAGCATCTCAGACTCTCAGTCAGTATGCATGGCACAGAGCAGTGTCTCAGATTCTCAGACAGTACGCATGGCACACAGCAGCATCTCAGACTCTCAGACAGTACGTACGGCACACAGCAGCATCTCAGACTCTCCGGCAGTACGTACAGCAGACAGCAGCGTCTCAGACTCTCAGTCAGTGCGCACGGCACAGAGCAGTGTCTCAGACTCTCAAGCAGTATGCACGGCACACAGCAGTGTCTCAGACTTAAAGGGCAGTACGCATGGTGCATCTTCTATCTTCATCCATCCAGCGCGGAGCGGCTCCATCTTCAAGACATCCGGCACGGAGCATCCTCTTCTTACGACGTCTTCTGAAGAATAAAGTTTCCATTTAAATGACGTCATTCAAGATGGCGTCCCTTACAATCAGCCAATTGGATTGAGCTTTTATCCTATTGGCTGATCCAATCAGCCAATAGGATTGAGCTAGCATTCTATTGACTATTCCAATCAGCCAATAGAATGCAAGCTCAATCCTATTGGCTGGATGAATGATTTCATCCGAGGGACGCCATCTTGGATGACATCATTTAAAGGGAAACTTCATTTTTCAGAAGACGACGTAAGAAGAGGATGCTCCTCGCCGGATGTCTTGAAGATTGAGCCGCTCCGCACCGGATGGATGAAGATAGAAGATGCCATCTGGATGAAGACTTCTGCCGGCTTGGATGAAAACGTCAGCCCGCTTGGATGAAGACTTCTGCCGGCTTCGCTGAGGATGGATGTCCGCTGTTCAAAAACTGTAAGTGGATCTTCGGGGGTTAGTGTTAGATTTTTTAAAGGTTTTTTTTGGGTGGGTTTTAATTTTAGGTTAGGGACTTTGGGCTGAAAAAGAGCTAAATGCCCTTTTAAGGGCAATGCCCATACAAATGCCCTTTTCAGGGCAATGGGGAACTTAGGTTTTCTAGATAGGTTTTTATTTGAGGGGTTGGTTGTGTGGGTGGTGGGTTTTACTGTTGGGGGGTATTTGTATTTTTTATTTACAGGTAAAAGAGCTAATTTCCTTGGGGAAATGCCCCGCAAAAGGTCCTTTTATGGGCCATTTTTAGTTTAGTGTAGGCTAGGGTTTTTTTTTTATTTTGGGGGGTCTTTTTTTATTTTCATAGGGCTATTAGATTAGGTGTAATTAGTTTAAATATTTTAAAATTTATTTTTTATTTTGTGTAACTTAGTGTTTTTTATTTTGTGTAACTTAGTTGTTATTTATTTGTAACTTAGTAATTTTTAATAGTAGATTTAAATAATTTGAGTAGGGTTAGGTGTTTAAATATGTAATATACTGTAGTCAATTTAATTGTTAGTTTAATGTAATTTTAGTATAATAGATAGGGTAGGTTAATTAATAGTTTAATATAGTTTAATGTATTTTTAGTATAATAGGTGTCAGAGTATATGAATATTATGATAAATATTATATATGTATACATATATATGTATATATATATATATATATATATATATATATATATATATATATATATATATATATATATATATATATATATATATATATATATATATATATATTTTATACACTGTATATGTTAGATGAGACCTCAGGATTAATTGAACATGAGTTTGTTGAACACAGCTTCTAATCCACTGTGGGTCCCAACCCCCTACCAGATGGGTTTAGCTGGGTGAATGCACGTTTACCAGGATTGAAAATCAGCATAGCTTTGAAGCACACCCTCCCTGCTGTGTAAAACACACAAACATTTTCCTAAAGGAACTATAACTCAGTGACCCTATTAATTTGACTATATATGCAGAGTTTTATAACTCCAAGACATTTGGTGATGAGAGAAAAGAATGTGCTCGGGAGCCCTCTGGATTTTGTCACCTAAACCTTTGTGGATTCAAAGTAAGACTTGTGTTGCAGATATACGGCTGGGAGGAAGGTGACACAAATAGAATAAAATACATTTTGCAAAGGGAACAATGCCAGTTTTCCATGTATGTTTAAAATGATTCATGATATATATGTTGAAATTAAACACATTATATTAAATAGATAATTGCTGCAAGGGATATTTATATAGGAAATAAATTCAGAATTAGTATAGATTAAATAACCATTTTAATAATCCCATATTTGAAGTGCATATATATAACATAAATTTTCTATTTTTCAGGTGGACCATGGGAAAAATTCCTACATGCAAGGACTGTGGGAGACATAGAGCATACTATATCATGTGAAAACATATTAGATATATAAATGCCATAAATTTCAAAATAATTAGCAATATTAAATTGCCTTAATATAATACAACATAAATAATATAACATATTTGATATCAAAATGATCAGAGAGGTGATATAAATTTGCCTCATCTATGATTGATATTCTGAAGGGTTCATGCAAGAAATTATGACAGTATTGCATAGTTTGAAGAAATATTTTCTGCCACTGCCAAAAAAAAAAAAAAATGTTTAGAAATGTTAAGGATGAATTTGTTTTGTGCTGTCTGTTTGTAATACTGCCACCCGATGGACAAGGTACGGTGTTGTGACACAGGTATTACAGCCAGGAGATGATTGGCTGTTAAAGAATGCATCTCCTTAGCAACACACACTCACAAGGTGAACCAATAGCAGGGACAAGGTTAAGAAGGGCCGCCCATATTTCACTCCAATGATTACACAATAAAGTTGTATGCAGGAGAGGGAAGAGGACACTGGCTGCTGAGTTTGTAACTGACTGAAATTGTTTGCGTGGGACACAGTCAAACTATAAAACAAAGTGGGCCATACTTCTCCTTTTCCATTGCAATTACACTTATTTTATATGAGGTGGGACAAGTCTTGAAGCTGAATATCATTTTGGTAATGTATAAATAGATTGCTATAGCAATTAAATTTAAGAGCACTCAGTATTTTAACTGTGCTCATAATCTGATATAAGGCTAAGTTTGTATCTTGCATGCTAAATAAATCATCTGTGTAAAATATAGGATATATATATATAGTTATCTTAGAATTGGTCTTAATTATAAGCAATTAAGAATTGTTCCAATCTAAATAAATAGATATTTAAATAACTGTTCATATTAAGAATATATGTACTTGTGTATCCAAGTAAGAATTGTATTAGAATCAAATTTTAGCTAAATAACTGAATATACAACTATTGACCTATTGTTTGATTTAAGCACTGTTTAGAATCGTGCCAGTCTGAATGTTTAGTGGTTTATATTTAGCCTCATTGTGTTAACTGAATGAAATTCAATTGGGAGTAAGGCTGATTTTTAGAGATAAATTTGCATGAGCTTGCATAGCATATTTTAAATAGTTTTTGTTTTAACGCATATAATATTGACTCATATTCTAATTATTACAAATATTTATGTATCAACATGTTCATAGTTATTTACTAATAATAAAGAATTCAGATATTTAGATTAATTTTATTGTCTTAGCAAATGTATGTTTGATTGTGGGTTTAGTTTAAAGAAATCAAACCAGCAATTGCAATATGCTGTGAATATGCAGGTATCTAGCGATGTTATAATTCCTGCTGGGGCTGAGAAATTTCTTTTACCCTTACAGGTAAAGAGAGGTCAGAAATTAAAAACTTCTGAAACACTAATTTGCCTCTCCCATAGAATACAAAATCTGGGTGTCACAGTAACCTACACTCCTATGGTGAATATTGGAACTGTTCCAATACAAATTATTGTGCATAACATGACCCCACAGGATATAACCTTACCCAAGGGAACTACCATAGGATATGCACTGGAATCAAGTTATTACACTTTTGGATTCCAGAATAATGTAATTGGGCTGATCCCTGAAGGATACTTAACTGAAGAACAATTAATAGAACAATCCTTTGCATCTATGCCAGAGGGTCTATTTAATATTCAGTCTATTTATCCCTTCAGCTCAGAGGAAGGCATCTGTAAAATTGAAGAAGCCTCTCTAGTGTTTGATCAGCCAATCAAACAGCAAGATTACCCCAATACCCAGAGTCATGGGAGCAATGTAAATTATAATCAAGGGGATCTCACCTCTAGGTTGGAAGAAGCCTATGAAATAGGACAGCCTGAAATCTTTCCAGGATTTCAGCAAATAGTCGAAGAGCAAATATCCTTAGCTAATGGCTGTTCCAGCGATGATGAACGCCAACAGCTGCGAGAACTCCTGATGGAGTACAAGGATATTTTTGCTAAGGATTCTTATGACTGTGGTACTACAGACTTGCACATTGCAAGAATACAAACAGATCCCGATGCGCCACCTGTATTTGTCAAACAATACAGACTTCCCTTAGCCTCATATGATTCTCTTGCAGAGATCATAAGGAATTTGGAAGAAAGAGGTATTATACGACAGGTGCACAGCTCATATAATAATCCTTTTTCTATGTGTTCTCAAGCCCAATGGACAATGGCGTTTGTGTGCTGATTTAAGACAGCTAAACAAATGAGTATACATGTCTGGCTGGCCTGTACCATACATTGACCAGTGCCTAGCACAAATGCAGGGATCCAAAATATTCACTGCCATTGATTGTGCACAGGGATATTGGACCATCAAGGTACATGAGGAGGACCAGTATAAACTGGCATTCTCTTTCCAAAAGGTCCAATATGCATTCCAGAGACTTCCATTTGGATACATAAATTCTGGACATGAATTTGCTGTATTCATGCATAAGGCTATGTCTGATGCACTGGAAAGGGGGACCTTATCTTATGGTGATGATGTTTTAATCAAAAGCACAGACTTTGAAAAACACATCGCAGAGCTTAAACACGTCCTCAGCCAACTTAAAAGGGCAGGTGTCAAATTATCCCTACAAAAAGCTCAATGGTGCCGCACTCGTGTAAACTTCTTGGGACATGAAGTTACTTCTGAAGGATTAAATCCCCAGAAGAAAAAGGTTGAAGCTATAGTAAATTCTAAAAACCCGCCTAACTTAAAGGAATTGAGATCATTCCTGGGTATGACGAATTATTCTCGCAAATTCATTGATAATTATGCAGTTAGCTAAACCACTACTACTTCTTCTAAAGAAGGATGTGAAATGGCACTGGAGTGAATCTCAAGAGACAGCCATCAAAAAGCTGAAGAGAAAACTCACACAAGCACCTTGCTTAGCATACCCTGAAGGTGGTAAACCTTTCTACTTAGAAACAGGGTACACAGATGTAAGCATGAGTGCTGTTTTATACCAAAAGCATGATAATTTAAACAAAGCCATTGCCTATGCAAGCAAAAATCTATCCCCAGTAGAAATAAAGTTTAACGATTGCGAAAAAGCCCTCTTATCTACTGTATGGGCTCTACAAAATTTCCGCAGCTATATACAGGGCGAAAAAATTATTGTAGAAACGGCCCACCAGCCTTTGCTATATTTGCAAAGTGAGAGAATAAGAGATGGGAATTTGTCAAATAGCCGCATAACAGCGTGGACTCTTTCCTTACAAGGCTGACCATTAGAAATTCAATACAAGCAGAATAAAAAGAATCCAGTCGCACAGGGGCTTGCTGAGCTCCACGACTGTACTGCTAGAGATTCTGGGGAAGAATTATCAGAAGATGATTTTCTGGAGGAACAATTGCTTTCCCCATATAAAATGTACAATGAGGAAAATTGCCAAACATTACCTTGGGTGTATGTTGATGGTTGTTCTTACCATGCCACTATTGAAAATGAGCGCAGATTAGTCGCTGGCATTGGTATAACTGGGGCAAATGGATTCCCAAATATATCTATAGGTTTCAACATTGGACCAAGATCCAGTCAAGTTGCAGAACTAACTGCCGTTTTCAAAACCATTGAAATGGATATTGAACATGGTATTCATGAATTTGTGATCATAACTGACTCAAATTATGTGCGTTACAGTTTTGTTGAATACCTGCCAGCTTGGAAAAGAAATGGCATGCAGAAAAGCAATAACAAACCAGTCAAGCATGGCAAGTTGTTCTGCGAGATTGACAATCTGGTGGTATCCAATGATTTAACCATACACTGGAAAAAGACCAAGGGTAATTCCAGAGTTCTAGGTCCAGATAAGGAAGGCAATGACCTTGCGGATTCATTAGCCAAACAAGGAGCCATAACTGGAGAACTCCTTAATATTGACCACTTAATGGGTGCAATTCAGGTAGAAGCCATTACCAGAAACCAGGCAAAACAACAGAGTGAGCCTAATTTGGTACAATGGAGTCAGGATTCTCCTAGTGAGGACCTGATCACTAGTCAAAAAGAAGACCCCATTGTAGGCATCTTCTATAAACACATAGAAGATCTTGAAAGCAACCCCATCTCAAAAGATGATTGTATTGGCAAAGAAGATCTTAGAATCTTAATGAAATCCCGATCACAATTCAAGTTACAGGATGGTTTGTTAATTAGGACATCCAAAACTGGCATCCAGCAATGGGTAGTACCCACCGAGTTCAGAGGTCTAATGCTTCAACATGCCCATGATGCCCCCACGTCTGGTCATCGTGGTGCCAAACTCACGTATGAAATATTGCGTGATTATGCTTTTTGGCCACACATGTTGAAAGATGTTCAAACCTACTGTCAAGGTTGTTTAATCTGTCCACAGTTCCAACCCACTGCGCCAACGCATAGAGCGCCATTGCAGAAGAGGGGGATGGTAATGCCATGGTCAGATATACAAACTGATTTTATTGGTCCAGTGACAAGGTCATCAAGAGGTAACAAATACATGTTAACAGTGACATGCCTGTTCACTAAATGGGTAGAGTGCATTAGTGCACCTAACAATAGTGCTGAAACATGTGCAGCATTGCTCATCAACCATGTATTTTCCAGATTTGGTTTGCCCCAAAGAATCGAATCAGATCGGGGGACCCACTTCACTAGCGAAGTGATGACCAAAATGTGGAAAATACTAGGGGTTAAAAGAAAGCTCCATATTGCTTATAGAGCTGCCTCAAGTGGTGGTGTAGAGTGTTAAACCAGTCCATTGTTAAAATCCTCAAAAAGTTTGTGAGTGAAACGGGTAAAGACTGGGATGTAAAACTACCTCTAGTCTTAATGGCATTAAGAGCAACTCCAAGTAGTGCTACCAAGATGTCACCTTTTGAACTGATGACTGGTAGAAGAATGGTTCTACCTCAGCATCTACTGTACCGTACATCAGACCAAAACTTGATAAACGCTGCCAATACACATCAATATGTGGAGAACCTAAGAAAGCACCTGCAATATGCCTTTGCATTTGCTCAAAGGAATTTAGAAAGAGCTGCAACTGCCACTAAAACCTATTATGATCTCAAAACGTCCAAAAAGGAATATGAAATAAATGATAAAGTTTATCTTTATAACTTTGGAAGAGATCAGGTTAGGGAGAAGAAATTTCTTCCCTCATGGAAAGGTCCTTTCGTCATTACTGACAAAATATCTCCAGTGGCCTATAAAATAAGGATCCCCAAAAATGAAAGTTTCATAGATAAATGGGTCCATATCAATCAGCTACGAGCGTGTCATCCTAGATCCCAACTACAAGTCATAGAGGGAGAATGAAGTGTCATATCCCCAAATGCACTAAAGAAATACTGTAGTTTAAAGATGCCTAACTGATGAGGACAAGGGCTCAAAAAAACAAAACAAAAAATTACGAACCTTCTCCATAGAAGACTGTCTATAAGGCATACGGTTGATCCTCATCAAATACCACTGACTTTAAGCCAATTCAAATACATCTATTTGAAGTTGGAAGGGGGATTTATGTCAGAGTATATGAATATTATGATGAATATTACATATATATATATTTTATACACTGTATATGTTAGATGAGACCTCAGGATTAATTGAACATGAGTTTGTTGAACACAGCTTCTAATCCACTGTGGGTCCCAACCCCCTACCAGATGGGTTTAGCTGGGTGAATGCACGTTTATCAGGTTTGAAAATCAGCATAGCTTTGAAGCACACCCTCCCTGCTGTGTAAAACACACAAACATTTTCCTAAAGGAACTATAACTCAGTGACCCTATTAATTTGACTATATATGCAGAGTTTTATAACTCCAAGACATTTGGTGATGAGAGAAAAGAATGTGCTCGGGAGCCCTCTGGAATTTGTCACCTAAACCTTTGTGGATTCAAAGTAAGACATGTGTTGCAGATATACGGCTGGGGGGAAGGTGACACAAATAGAATAAAATACATTTTGCAAAGGGAACAATGCCAGTTTTCCATGTATGATTAAAATGATTCATGATATATATGTTGAAATTAAACACATTATATTAAATAGATAATTGCTGCAGGGGATATTTATATAGGAAATAAATTCAGAATTAGTATATATTAAATAACCATTTTAATAATCCCATATTTGAAGTGCATATATATATATAACATAAATTTTCTATTTTTCAGGTGGACCATGGGAAAAATTCCTGCATGCAAGGACTGTGGGAGACATATAGCATACTATATCATGTGAAAACATATTAGATATATAAATGCCATACATTTCAAAATAATTAGCAATATTAAATTGCCTTAATATAATACAACATAAATAATATAACATATTTGATATCAAAATGATCAGAGAGGTGAAATAAATTGGCCTCATCTATGATTGATATTCTGAAGGGTTCATGCAAGAAATTATGACAGTAAGTATTGCAGTTTGAAGAAATATTTTCTTCCACTGCCAAAAAAAAAAAAAATGTTTAGAAATGTTAAGGATGAATTTGTTTTGTGCTGTCTGTTTGTAATACTGCCACCCGATGGACAAGGTACGGTGTTGCGACACAGGTATTACAGCCAGGAGATGATTGGCTGTTAAAGAATGCATCTCCTTAGCAACGCACACTCACAAGGTGAACCAATAGCAGGGACAAGGTTTCGAAGGGCCACCCATATTTCACTCCAATGATTACACAATAAAGTTGTATGCAGGAGAGGGAAGAGGACACTGGCTGCTGAGTTTGTAACTGACTGAAATTGTTTGCGTGGGACACAGTCAAACTATAAAACAAAGTGGGCCATACTTCTCCTTTTCCATTGCAATTACACTTATTTTATATGAGGTGGGACAAGTCTTGAAGCTGAATATCATTTTGGTAATGTATAAATAGATTGCTATAGCAATTAAATTTAAGAGCACTCAGTATTTTAACTGTGCTCATAATCTGATATAAGGCTAAGTTTGTATCTTGCATGCTAAATAAATCATCTGTGTAAAATATAGGATATATATATTTAGTTATCTTAGAATTGGTCTTAATTATAAGCAATTAAGAATTGTTCCAATCTAAATAAATAGATATTTAAATAACTGTTCATATTAAGAATATATGTACTTGTGTATCCAAGTAAGAATTGTATTAGAATCAAATTTTAGCTAAATAACTGAATATACAACTATTGACCTATTGTTTGATTTAAGCACTGTTTAGAATCGTGCCAGTCTGAATGTTTAGTGGTTTATATTTAGCCTCATTGTGTTAACTGAATGAAATTCAATTGGGAGTAAAGCTGATTTTTAGAGATAAATTTGCATGAGCTTGCATAGCATATTTTAAATAGTTTTTGTTTTCACGCATATAATATTGACTCATATTATAATTATTACAAATATTTATGTATCAACATGTTCATTACTAATAATAAAGAATTCAGATAGCTAGATTAATTTTATTGTCTTAGCAAATGTATGTTTGATTGCAGGTTTAGTTTAAACAAAGATTGTTAAATACATCAGTTATAACCCTGCTAAATATTAACATATTATTTGGAAAGTACTGCTAGGATTCTTATAAATATACTGACATAGGGTAGGTTCATTAATAGTTTAATATAGTTTATTTTAATTCTGAAGGTAAGTTTAAATTTATTATAAGATAGGGATGAGTTAATATTTAATGTAAAGTTAGCGGGTTGTTAGGTTTAGGGGTTAATAGCTTAATTTAGTTTATGGAGATGTGGGGGCTGGCGGTTTAGGGGTTAATAGGTTTAGTAAGTGGTAGTGATGTGGGAGGCCAGGTGTTTAGGGGTTAATACATTTATTTAGTTGCGGTGGGCTCCGGGAGCGGAGGGATAGGGGTTAATAACTTTATTAGAGTTGTGGTGGGCTCCGGGAGCGGCGGGATAGGGGTTAATACATTTATTAGAGTTGTGGTGAGCTCCGGGAGCAGCGGGATAGGGGTTAATACCTTTATTAAAGTTGCAGCGGGGTCGGGGAGTGGCGAGATAGGGGTTAAACATTTTAGTATAGTGGCGATGTTTAGTGACAATGTATAAATAAACTTGGGAAGAAGCCGAATAGCAGCGAGATCAATAACTGTTAGTTAACAACAGTCCGCTGCTCATCGCCTCGTACATGGTGCGCAGCTTTTTGACAGCTTTTTTTATAAATATGGAGAGCATATTCAGGTCCACAGCCGTGATGTTAGGCGATGTTAAGCGAGCGTACTGGTGCTGGCAAATGCAGCAGAGTTGACAGCTTGATAATTTGGCCTCTCAGGCAGTACGCACAGCACACAACAGCATCTCAGACTCTCAGGCAGTACACACGGCACACAGCAGCGTCTCAGACTCTCAGACAGTACGCAGAACACACAGCAGCGTCTCAGATTCTCAGGCAGTACGCACGGCACACAGCAGCATTTCAGACTCTCAGGCAGTATGCACGGCACACAGTAGTGTCGCAGACAGTATGCATGGCACACAGCAGCGTTTCAGACTCTCAGGCAGTATGCATGGCACACAGCACCGTCTCAGATTCTCAGGCAGTACGCACGGTGCACAGCAGCATCTCAGATTCTCAGGCAGTACTAGGGTTGTCACCCGCCCCGGTTTCACCGGGACAGTCCCAGTCTAAGGCTCTTTGTCCTGTGTCCTGGAACTAGCCCTAAATGCCCCGGGCTAAGCGCTCCCCTGGCGCAGCAAGCAGCAGTGAGCACAGACTTTTCAAAAATTAAGCTGCCCAGAGGAGCACTTAGCCCAGGGTTACAAAAAAACGGGTAGGGGGAGCCGTGGTGGAGTCTGCAGGAGAGACAGAGGGAGGGGGGAAGAGGACTGAGGAGGGGAGTCAACTCGTCACATCCTGCGGCAGAGAGAGGCAGGATATCGCGCCCGCCCGCCCCACTACCAGTTTCTCTAGTCCAGCAGCAGACTGGTGCAGAGCTCCATGTCTCCTGTCTGTGAGGCTGGCTGGATGGCCGCAGGAAGGAATAGGATGGGCTGAAGAAAATGCACCTGCATAAGGTGAAGTGCAAAACCAGAATCTGCCATGTAAAATTAGTAAATGTGAATTTCAAGGACACAATTTAAATGTATAATGTAGTTTTATAAAAAAAGTGGAAGTATATATAATATATATATATAACACACAGAGAAAACCCAGCACTCACTTACAAGCTCTCAGCTAAGATTTAAAAGCAAAAATGGAAAAGGTTAGTTGCCGCATCTGGCCAAATGGGACAAGCCCAGGTACCACGTCAAGGTCCTTTCCAATACCTGGGACCCTAAAACAGCCACAGAATGCAAGCTCTCAAATCCAAACAAACTGGGAACAAGGGAAGAGTGCACAGGCATATGTAATCACCCTAGACATATACAAAACACGGAAGGGAACTGCACTCTCATACCGGACCGGACATTATATATATTTATATATACTGTATATAATATATTATATATATATATATATATATATATATATATATATATATATATATAAAATATGTATATATATATATATTATTTATATATATATATATATATATATATATTGATTTCATAATGAATTGGAGGCTGCGAGAAGTTAAAAGCCACGCCCCAAGTCACACCCTGAGACACACCCTCTCCACGCCCACTTCAAAAATGTCCAGGAATTTTCTGGACAAAAGGCGGCAACCCTAGGCAGTACACTTGGCACACAGCAGTGTCTCAGACTCTCAAACAGTATGCACGGCACACAGCAGCATCTCAGATTCTCAGGCAGTACGTACGGCACACTGCAGCGTCTTAGATTCTCAGACAGTACGCACGGCACACAGCAGCATCTCAGATTCTCAGGCAGTATGCACGGCACACAGTAGTGTCTCAGACTCTCAGACAGTACGCACAGCACACAGCAGCATCTCAGACTCTCAGACAGTACGCACGGCACACAGCAGCATCTCAGACGCTCAGAAAGTACACACGGCACACAGCAGCATCTTAGACTCTCAGGTAGTACGTATGACACACAGCAGCATCTCAGACGCTCAGACAGTACGCACGGCACACAGCAGCGTCTCAGATTCTCAGGCAGTACGCACGGCACACTGCAGCATATCAGACTCTCAGACAGTACGCACGGCACACTGCAGCATCTCAGACTCTCAGACAGTACGCACGGCACACAGCAGCATCTCAGATTCTCAGGCAGTACGCACGGCACACAGTAGCATCTCAAACTCTCAGGGAGTACGCACGGCACACAGCAGCATCTCAGATTCTCAGGCAGTACGCATGGCACACAACAGCATCTCAGACTCTCAGGCAGTATGCACAGCACACAGCAGCATCTCAGACGCTCAGACAGTACGCACGGCACACAGCAGCGTCTCAGATTCTCAGACAGTACGCACGGCACACTGCAGCATCTCAGACTCTCAGACAGTACGCACGGCACACAGCAGCGTCTCAGATTCTCAGACAGTACGCACGGCACACTGCAGCATCTCAGACTCTCAGACAGTACGCACGGCATACTGCAGCATCTCAGACTATCAGACAGTACGCACAGCACACAGCAGCATCTCAGATTCTCAGGCAGTACGCACGGCACACAGCAGCATCTAAGACTCTCAGGCAGTACGCACGGCACACAGCAGCATCTCAGATTCTCAGGCAGTACGCACGGCACACAGCAGTGTCTCAGATTCTCAGACAGTACGCACGGCACACTGCAGCATCTCAGACTCTCAGACAGTACGCACGGCATACAGCAGCATCTCAGACTATCAGACAGTACGCACGGCACACAGCAGCATCTCAGATTCTCAGGCAGTATGCACGGCACACAGCAGCATCTAAGACTCTCAGGCAGTACGCACGGCACACAGCAGCATCTCAGATTCTCAGGCAGTACGCACGGCACACAGCAGCATCTCAGATTCTCAGGCAGCACGCACGGCACACAGCAGCATCTAAGACTCTCAGGCAGTACTCAGTAACATTACAGCAATTATGACTGAGATGCTGCTGTGTGCAGTGCGTACTGTCTGAGAGTCTTAGATGCTGCTGTGTGCCGTGCTTACTGCCTGAGAATCTGAGATGCTGCTGTGTGCCGTGCTTACTGCCTGAGAATCTGAGATGCTGCTGTGTGCCGTGCGTACTGCCTGAGAGTCTTAGATGTTGCTGTGTGCCGTGCATACTGCCTGAAATCTGAGATGCTGCTGTGTGCCGTGCGTACTGTCTGATAGTCTGAGATGCTGCTGTATGCCGTGCGTCTGTCTGAGAGTCTGAGATGCTGCAGTGTGCCGTGCGTACTGTCTGAGAATCTGAGACACTGCTGTGTGCCGTGCGTACTGCCTGAGAATCTGAGATGCTGCTGTGTGCCGTGCGTACTGCCTGAAGTCTTAGATGCTGCTGTGTGCCGTGCGTACTGCCTGAGAATCTGAGATGCTGCTGTGTGCTGTGCGTACTGTCTGATAGTCTGAGATGCTGCAGTATGCCGTGCGTACTGTCTGAGAGTCTGAGATGCTGCAGTGTGCCGTGCGTACTGTCTGAGAATCTGAGACGCTGCTGTGTGCCGTGCGTACTGTCTGAGAGTTCTGAGATGCTGCAGTGTGCCGTGCGTACTGTCTGAGAATCTGAGACCTGCTGTGTGCGTGCGTACTGTCTGACGTCTGAGATGCTGCTGTGTGCTGTGCATACTGCCTGAGAGTCTGAGATGCTGTTGTGTGCATGCGTACTGCCTGAGAATCTGAGATGCTGCTGTGTGCCGTGCGTACTCCCTGAAGTTTGAGATGCTACTGTGTGCCGTGCGTACTGCCTGAGAATCTGAGATGCTGCTGTGTGCCGTGCGTACTGTCTGAGAGTCTGAGAAGCTGCAGTGTGCCGTGCGTACTGACTGAGATTCTGATATGCTGCAGTGTGCCGTGCGTACTGCCTGAGAATCTGAGACGCTGCTGTGTGCCGTGCGTACTGTCTGAGCGTCTGAGATGCTGCTGTGTGTCATACTACTACCTGAGAGTCTAAGTGCTGCTGTGTGCCGTGTGTACTTTCTGAGCGTCTGAGATGCTGCTGTGTGCCGTGCGTACTGTCTGAGAGTCTGAGATGCTGCTGTGTGCTGTGCGTACTGTCTGAGAGTCTGAGACACTACTGTGTGCCGTGCATACTGCCTGAGAATCTGAGATGCTGCTGTGTGCCGTGCGTACTGTCTGAGAATCTAAGACGCTGCAGTGTGCCGTACGTACTGCCTGAGAATCTGAGATGCTGCTGTGTGCCGTGCATACTGTTTGAGAGTCTGAGACACTGCTGTGCCAAGTGTACTGCCTAGGGTTGCCGCCTTTTGTCCAGAAAATTCCTGGACATTTTTGAAGTGGGCGTGGAGAGGGTGTGTCTCAGGGTGTGACTTGGGGCGTGGCTTTTAACTTCTCGCAGCCTCCAATTCATTATGAAATCAATATATATATATATATATATATATAAATAATATTATATATATACATATTTTATATATATATATATATATATATATATATAATATATATATATATATATTATATACAGTATATATAAATATATATAATGTCCGGTCCGGTATGAGAGTGCAGTTCCCTTCCGTGTTTTGTATATGTCTAGGTGATTACATATGCCTGTGCACTCTTCCCTTGTTCCCAGTTTGTTTGGATTTGAGAGCTTGCATTCTGTGGCTGTTTAGGGTCCCAGGTATTGGAAAGGACCTTGACGTGGTACCTGGCTTGTCCCATTTGGCCAGATGCGGCAACTAACCTTTTCCATTTTTGCTTTTAAATCTTAGCTAGTGAGCTTGTAAGTGAGTGCTGGGTTTTCTCTGTGTGTTATATATATATATTATATATACTTCCACTTTTTTTATAAAACTACATTATACATTTAAATTGTGTCCTTGAAATTCACATTTACTAATTTTACATGGCAGATTCTGGTTTTGCACTTCAACCTTATGCAGGTGCATTTTCTTCAGCCCATCCTATTCCTTCCTGCGGCCATCCAGCCAGCCTCACAACAGGAGACATGGATCTGCACCAGTCTGCTGCTGGACTAGAAAACTGGTAGTGGGGCGGCGGGCGCGATATCCCGCCTCTCTCTGCCGCAGGATGTGACGAGTTGACTCCCCTCCTCATCCTCTTCCCCCCTCCCTCTGTCTCTCCTGCAGACACCACCACGGCTCCCCCTACCCGTTTTTTGTAACCCTGGGCTAAGTGCTCCTCTGGGCAGCTTAATTTTTGAAAAGTCTGTCACTGCTGCTTGCTGCGCCAGGGGAGCGCTTAGCCCGGGGCATTTAGGGCTAGTTCCAGGACACAGGACAAAGAGCCTTAGACTGGGACTGTCCCGGTGAAACCGGGGGGTTGACAACCCTAGTACTGCCTGAGAATCTGAGATGCTGCTGTGCACCGTGCGTACTGCCTGAGAATCTGAGACGGTGCTGTGTGCCATGCATACTGCCTGAGAGTCTGAAACGCTGCTGTGTTGCCATGCATACTGTCTGCGACACTACTGTGTGCCGTGCATACTGCCTGAGAGTCTGAAATGCTGCTGTGCCGTGCGTACTGCCTGAGAATCTGAGACGCTGCTGTGTGTTCTGCGTACTGTCTGAGAGTCTGAGACGCTGCTGTGTGCCGTGTGTACTGCCTGAGAGTCTGAGATGCTGTTGTGTGCTGTGCGTACTGCCTGAGAGGCCAAATTATCAAGCTGTCAACTCTGCTGCATTTGCCAGCACCAGTACGCTCGCTTAACATCGCCTAACATCACGGCTGTGGACCTGAATATGCTCTCCATATTTATAAAAAAAGCTGTCAAAAAGCTGCGCACCATGTACGAGGCGATGAGCAGCGGACTGTTGTTAACTAACAGTTATTGATCTCGCTGCTATTCGGCTTCTTCCCAAGTTTATTTATACATTGTCACTAAACATCGCCACTATACTAAAATGTTTAACCCCTATCTCGCCACTCCCCGACCCCGCTGCAACTTTAATAAAGGTATTAACCCCTATCCCGCTGCTCCCGGAGCTCACCACAACTCTAATAAATGTATAACCCCTATCCCGCCGCTCCCGGAGCCCACACAACTCAATAAAGTTATTAACCCCTATCCCTCCGCTCCCGGACCCACCGCAACTAAATAAATGTATTAACCCCTAAACACCTGGCCTCCCACATCACTACCACTTACTAAACCTATTAACCCCTAAACCGCCAGCCCCCACATCTCCATAAACTAAATTAAGCTATTAACCCCTAAACCTAACAACCCGCTAACTTTACATTAAATATTAACTCATCCCTATCTTATTAAATTTAAACTTACCTTCAGAATTAAAATAAACTATATTAAACTATTAATGAACCTACCCTATGTCAGTATATTTATAAGAATCCTAGCAGTACTTTCCAAATAATATGTTAATATTTAGCAGGGTTATAACTGATGTATTTAACAATCTTTGTTTAAACTAAACCTGCAATCAAACATACATTTGCTAAGACAATAAAATTAATCTAGCTATCTGAATTCTTTATTATTAGTAATGAACATGTTGATACATAAATATTTGTAATAATTATAATATGAGTCAATATTATATGCGTGAAAACAAAAACTATTTAAAATATGCTATGCAAGCTCATGCAAATTTATCTCTAAAAATCAGCTTTACTCCCAATTGAATTTCATTCAGTTAACACAATGAGGCTAAATATAAACCACTAAACATTCAGACTGGCACGATTCTAAACAGTGCTTAAATCAAACAATAGGTCAATAGTTGTATATTCAGTTATTTAGCTAAAATTTGATTCTAATACAATTCTTACTTGGATACACAAGTACATATATTCTTAATATGAACAGTTATTTAAATATCTATTTATTTAGATTGGAACAATTCTTAATTGCTTATAATTAAGACCAATTCTAAGATAACTAAATATATATCCTATATTTTACACAGATGATTTATTTAGCATGCAAGATACAAACTTAGCCTTATATCAGATTATGAGCACAGTTAAAATACTGAGTGCTCTTAAATTTAATTGCTATAATCTATTTATACATTACCAAAATGATATTCAGCTTCAAGACTTGTCCCACCTCATATAAAATAAGTGTAATTGCAATGGAAAAGGAGAAGTATGGCCCACTTTGTTTTATAGTTTGACTGTGTCCCACGCAAACAATTTCAGTCAGTTACAAACTCAGCAGCCAGTGTCCTCTTCCCTCTCCTGCATACAACTTTATTGTGTAATCATTGAGTGAAATATGGGTGGCCCTTCGAAACCTTGTCCCTGCTATTGGTTCACCTTGTGAGTGTGCGTTGCTAAGGAGATGCATTCTTTAACAGCCAATCATCTCCTGGCTGTAATACCTGTGTCGCAACACCGTACCTTGTCCATCGGGTGGCAGTATTACAAACAGACAGCACAAAACAAATTCATCCTTAACATTTCTAAACATTTTTTTTTTTTTGGCAGTGGAAGAAAATATTTCTTCAAACTGCAATACTTACTGTCATAATTTCTTGCATGAACCCTTCAGAATATCAATCATAGATGAGGCCAATTTATTTCACCTCTCTGATCATTTTGATATCAAATATGTTATATTATTTATGTTGTATTATATTAAGGCAATTTAATATTGCTAATTATTTTGAAATGTATGGCATTTATATATCTAATATGTTTTCACATGAATAGTATGCTATATGTCTCCCACAGTCCTTGCATGCAGGAATTTTTCCCATGGTCCACCTGAAAAATAGAAAATTTATGTTATATATATATATGCACTTCAAATATGGGATTATTAAAATGTTATTTAATATATACTAATTCTGAATTTATTTCCTATATAAATATCCCCTGCAGCAATTATCTATTTAATATAATGTGTTTAATTTCAACATATATATCATGAATCATTTTAATCATACATGGAAAACTGGCATTGTTCCCTTTGCAAAATGTATTTTATTCTATTTGTGTCACCTTCCCCCCAGCCGTATATCTGCAACACATGTCTTACTTTGAATCCACAAAGGTTTAGGTGACAAATTCCAGAGGGCTCCCGAGCACATTTTCTCTCATCACCAAATGTCTTGGAGTTATAAAACTGCATATATAGTCAAATTAATAGGGTCACTGAGTTATTTCCTTTAGGAAAATGTTTGTGTGTTTTACACAGCAGGGAGGGTGTGCTTCAAAGCTATGCTGATTTTCAAACCTGATAAACGTGCATTCACCCAGCTAAACCCATCTGGTAGGGGGTTGGGACCCACAGTGGATTAGAAGCTGTGTTCAACAAACTCATGTTCAATTAATCCTGAGGTCTCATCTAACATATACAGTGTATAAAATATATATATATGTAATATTCATCATAATATTCATATACTCTGACATAAATCCCCTTCCAACTTCAAATAGATGTATTTGAATTGGCTTAAAGTCAGTGGTATTTGATGAGGATCAACCGTATGCCTTAGACAGTCTTCTATGGAGAAGGTTCGTAATTTTTTGTTTTTTTTTGAGCCCTTTCCTCATCAGTTAGGCATCTTTAAACTACAGTATTTCTTTAGTGCATTTGGGGATATGACACTTCATTCTCCCTCTATGACTTGTAGTTGGGATCTGGATGACACGCCGTAGCAGATTGATATGGACCCATTTATCTATGAAACTTTCATTTTTGGGGATCCTTATTTTATAGGCCACTGGAGATATTTTGTCAGTAATGACGAAAGGACCTTTCCATGAGGGAAGAAATTTCTTCTCCCTAACCTGATCTCTTCCAAAGTTATAAAGATAAACTTTATCATTTATTTCATATTCCTTTTTGGACGTTTTGAGATCATAATAGGTTTTAGTGGCAGTTGCAGCTCTTTCAAATTCCTTTGAGCAAATGCAAAGGCATATTGCAGGTGCTTTCTTAGGTTCTCCACATATTGATGTGTATTGGCAGCGTTTATCAAGTTTTGGTCTGATGTACGGTACAGTAGATGCTGAGGTAGAAACCATTCTTCTACCAGTCATCAG